>NC_135993.1:9589790-9889790 GCF_053455715.1 Rhinoraja longicauda
CAATGTCGGGAGCCCCGACCGCCCCGACGTGGCAACTTCAACAGCCTGACCGCGGGAGAAGTCGGCAGGGGAAGAGAAAAGACATTGTGGCCTTCCATCACAGTGAGGAGGTGACTGGAGGAGACTCACTGTGATGGATGTTTCTTTTTGTTTGGTGTTAGTTTATGATTGTATGTGTTATTGCATTTTTATTGATTATTCTTATTGGTCTTATTGTTTAACTGCGGGTAATGTTTCATTTCACTACACATTTATGTGTATGTAACAAATAAACGACTATTGACTATTGACTATTGAAATAGGCCCTTCAGCCCATCATGGCCCTGCTGATCTTTCTGGCCGTCTACAATTTCAATTAAAGCCCCAGTGTAGCCCCTTCTCTTCGTCTGCCCCTGCACCATTCCATTTCCCCCACCACTTCCCATCACCCTGTTCCTTTCTCCTCCGCCTTCTCATCTCCCATTCCCCCCATCTCAGAGTCCCCCATTTGCCTTCTGCCCGCCATCTTTCTCCCTCCCCTGCACATTCCATCCACACCCTCCAGACCCTCTCAATAGACAACAGACAATAGGTGCAGGAGGAGGCCATTCGGCCCTTCGAGCCAGCACCGCCATTCAATGTGATCATGGCTGATCATTCTCAATCAGTACCCCGTTCCTGCCCTCTCCCCATACCCCCTGACTCCGCTATCCTTGCTCTCTCTTGAATGCATTCAGAGAATTGGCCTCCACTGCCTTCTAAGGCAGAGAATTCCACGAGAATTCCACGAGGCAGAGAATTTCTCTCCTTGCCTGTTTTCCGCTACAACCCATCTCTCCCCACATCCCATCTCTGGAGTCCATGTTCTTCAGAAATGCCGCCTAACCCGCTGAGTTACTCCGGCACTTCACTTTCCAGGGTCCTTCTTCCCGCATCCTGCCTCCCCTCTCACTCCCCACAAAAGCGTTCCCCTCCCTCCCCTGACCCACGGGACTCCCCCTCTCCCCCTCACTCCTCGTGATCTCCTCACCGCTCTGCTGCAGTAGGTCCAGGTCGGCCAGGGTCTGGTGTTTGGACGGTTTACTGACAGCGACTCTCACCGCCAGCATCCCGGAAACCCTCTGCATTTCCTTCAAGACGGCTTCGCCCTGAGAAGACAAGATGATCATCAAAGCCAGGCCGAGCTGGTGGCGAGATGGCCAAGGGAACACAGCTGCAAAATGCAAAGCCCGCTATAATGTTTAGTTTAGTTTCGAGAGATACAGTGTGGAAACAGGCCCTTCAGCCCACTGAGTCCACGCCGACCAACGATCAACTTCTTCTATTCTACAACCAATTAACCTACAAACCTGCACGTCTTTGGAGTGTGGGAGGAAACCGAACCAGCTGGAGAAAATCCACATGGTCACAGGGAGAACGTGCAAACTCCGTACAGACAGCACCAATAGTCAGGATCGAACCCGGGTCTCTGAGGCTATAAGTCAGTAACTCTACCGCTGTGCCACCGTGCCACCCTGTTTGATTCCATAAAGCAAATTGGAGCTCCTCGACCTATGATGCTTGGACTTTACAATGGTGGCGCAGCGGTGGAGTTGCTGCCTTACAGCGAATGCAGCGCCAGAGACCCGGGTTCGATCACGACTACGGGTGCTGTCTGTACGGAGTTTGTACGTTCTCCCCGTGACCTGCGTGATTTTTCTCCGAGATCTTCGGTTTCCTCCCACACTCCAAAGATGTACAGGTGTGTAGGTTCATTGGCTTGGTGTATGTGTAAATTGTCCCTGGTGGGTGTAGGATAGTGTTAGTGTGCGGGGATCGCTGGTCGGCGCGGACCCGGTGGGCCGAAAGGGCCTGTTTCCACGCTGTATCTCTAAACTAAACTAAACGGCAGCGAGTCGCAGCTCCCAGTCAGCCACGGGATCCGGTGTATTAAATGCATTTTCGACACGATATTTTCGATTTACGATGGGTTTATTGGAACGTAGCCCCATTCTTGCTATTGAGGGCGTGCAGCGTAGGTTTACTAGGTTAATTCCCGGAATGGCGGGACTGTCATATGTTGAAAGACTGGAGCGACTAGGCTTGTATACACTGGAATTTAGAAAGATGAGAGGAGATCTTATCGAAACGTATAAGATTATTAAGGGGTTGGACACGTTAGAGGCAGGAAACATGTTCCCAATGTTGGGAGAGTCCAGAACAAGGGGCCACAGTTTAAGAATAAGGGGTAGGCCACTTAGAACTGAGCTGAGGAAAAACTTTTTCAGTCAGAGAGTTGTGAATCTGTGAAATTCACTGCCTCAGAAGGCAGTGGAGGCCAATTCTCTGAATGCATTCAAGAGAGAGCTAGATAGAGCTCTTAAGGATAGCGGAGTCAGGGGGTATGGGGAGAAGGCAGGAACGGTGTACTGATTGAGAATGATCAGCCATGATCACATTGAATGGCGGTGCTGGCTCGAAGGGCCGAATGGTTTCCTCCTGCACCCTTTGCCTATTGTCTATTGTCTATAAGTCGAGGAGCACCTGTAATTAGGGAATGTGACTTGCATTAAGTGGGTCAAATTGTTTTGAATGGTGACTTCAATTGGGAACTAGAGCGATTGGGTCGTACAGCGTGGAAACAGGCCCTTCGGCACAACTTTCCCAAGCCGACCAACATGCCCCATCTACACTAGTCCCACCTGCCTGCATTTGGCCCATATCCCTCCAGAACCACTTAACCACTGTTAAGTTACTTTGGTAATTGCAGTAAAG
This sequence comes from Rhinoraja longicauda, assembly GCF_053455715.1. Lineage (NCBI taxonomy): Eukaryota > Metazoa > Chordata > Chondrichthyes > Rajiformes > Arhynchobatidae > Rhinoraja > Rhinoraja longicauda. The sequence goes on from NC_135993.1 coordinate 9,592,524, forward strand.
TTATTTTGGAACAAGCGGGAAAAAAAGCTGTCTTCCAAAACAAAAAAAGCTGAGGGGAAAAAAATGGGTCCATGTAACATCCCTGCATTGTCTCTTAAGAACTCAGCCTGAGAGTTCCTCCACAGGTGGTCATTGAAATTTACAGGCAACTGCAGTCCTTATTCCTGCTTTCCAGTTTGGGTATTAATGTATTGTTTTCATATGTATCGATACACAGCCAATAACTTTGCCCTGTGTGCGATCCATGAGCACAATCAAATCGTGAATGAGTGCAACAGGAAGTGCAAAAGGGAAAGGAAACAAAGTGCAGAATAGAGTGTTACAATCACAGAGAAAGTGCAGATTTTTAAAAAGTGCAAGGGCCGCAACTAGGTAGATTGGAAGATCGGGAAACTTCCTTAGTATTAAGAGAGACAGTGCAAGAACAGAACTACAGATGCTGGTTAACACTCAAAATGACATTAAGTGTTGGAGTAGCAGCGTCTCTGGAGAACATGGAGAGGGGTGACATTTCGGTTCGGGACTCTTCTTCATCGTTGATAAGTGACGATTTGGGTCGGGACCTTTTTTTAACATGGATTGGCGACGTTTTGGGTTGGGACACTTCTTCAACATGGACCGTTCAGGTCCCCACCTGAAACATCACCTATCCATGTTAAAAAAGGGTCCAAACCCAAACGTCTCGTGTTCTTCAGAGATGCTGCCTGACTCGCTGAGTTACTGCAGCACCTTCTATCCCTCAGCGTACACAAGATCCATTCAAGTGTCTGACCACAGCAGGGAGGAAGCTGTACTTGAATCTGCTGGTGCGTGTTTCAAAGACGTCTTAGCTTCACCTGTGACTTTGTGAAGATGTTAGCTCGTGGGCTGGTGGCACTATGGTGCAGCGGTAGAGTTGTTGCCTCAGGTCGGCCGACTTGGGGCTACTCACTATCCCGCGGTCTAGGCTTAAGCTCAGGTGTGACCGCGCTTTTGCGGTTGCAGCTCCGAGCCTGTGGAACAGCATCCCTCTCCCCATCAGAACTGCCCCCTCCATCGACTCCTTTAAGTCCAGGCTCAAAACCTATTTCTACTCCCTAGCGTTTGAGGCCCTCTGAGGGGGCGCTGTGAACTGTTTATGTATGTGCTGTTATGTTTGTGTGCCACTGTATGTTCGTTTCTTAGTACCTGAACTGATGTACAGCACTTTGGTCAACGTGGGTTGTTTTTAAATGTGCTATACAAATAAAATTGACTTGACTTGACTTGACTTACAGCGCTTGCAGAACCAGGAACCTAGGTTCGATCCTGGCTATCAGTCTGAAGAAGGTTCTCGACATGAAAAGTCACCCATTCCTTCTCTCCCGAATTGCTGTCTGACCCGCTGAGTTACTCCAGCATTTTGTGGAGTTTGTATTTTCTCCCCGTGACCTGCGTGGGTTTTCTCCGAGAACTTCGGTTTCCTCCCACGCTCCAAAGACATGCAGGTTTGTAGGTTAATTGGTTTGGCATATTAAAAAAAATGTAATTGTCCCTGGTGTAGAATAGTATTAATGTGCGGGGATCGCTGGTCGATGCGGACTCGGTGGGCCGAAGGGCCTGTTTCTGCACTGTATCTCCAAACTAAACTAAACTAAACCGAAAGATGTGGACGTCACCAGCATCCATAACCTATCTGTTGTTGACCTTGGGATGTTGTTAGAAACATAGACAATAGGTGCAGGAGTAGGCCATTCGGCCCTTTGAGTCAGCACCGCCGTTCATTTTTAGATTTAGATTTAGAGATACAGCGCAGAAACAGGCCCTTCGGCCCACCGGGTCCGCGCCGCCCAGTGATCCCCGTACACTAACACTATCCTACACCCACTAGGGACAATTTATACATTTACCCAGCCAATTAACCTACAAACCTGTACGTTTTTGGAGTGTGGGAGGAAACCGAAGATCTCGGAGAAAACCCACACAGGTCACGGGGAGAACGTACAAACTCCGTACAGACGGCGCCCGTCGTCAGGATCGAACCTGAGTCTCCGGCGCTGCAGTCGCTGTAAGGCAGCAACTCTACCGCTGAGCCACCGTGCTGCCAATATGATCATGGCTGATCATCCACAATCAGTACCCCGCTCCTGCTTTCTCCCCGTATCCCTTGATTCTGTTAGCCCGAAGAGCTAGATCTAACTCTCTGTTGAGCCACTATCTTGAGCTGTTGCAGTCTTTCTAGTGAGCATGCTGACTCTGCGATTCCACCCGAGGTTGGCGGTGAGCTGGGGCCAGGGTGAAGGGGGTCATCTTGCTGCCTACCTGAGCGGCCGTGGGCACCGTGGTCTTGGTGTCGCTGTTGGCCAAGGTCCAGTAGAAGGAGGCAACGTCCACACTGCTCCTCGCCTCACCCAACAGCTTCATCCAGCCCTCGTAGATGGAGGGGTTACCGGTGAAATTGGGCCCAAACTGCATCCCCTCCGGAATACTTTCAACGAGGACGACACTGGGGAGAGAAGAACAAGTCTTAGCACCAACCGGGTGGTGAATCTGTGCCATTCATTGCCACACAAGGCTGTGGAGGCCAAGTCAGTGGATGTTTTTGTGACAGACAGCACGGGTGTCAGGGGTTACGGGGAGAAGGCAGGAGAATGGGGTTGAGAGATAGATTAGCCATGATTGAACAGCAGAGTAGACTTCTTACACATCTCATCCAGCCGATCCCACTGATCCCGGGAATGAGTGGACAGTGCCTGTGGGGGGGGGGGGGGGGGGGGGGCGGCAGAACTTGACTAGTCTCTTCCTTTAATAATGATCCTCAAGTCTCTGCCATCAGGCGCATCGACCGCACTGAGTCCGGACGACCAGGCAATGTTAGTGACACACATGATGTGCAGCCAAACCCTGCTGCAAATGGGTGTATCTCCTGCAGGTACTGGCAGGCTGGACAGTCGTCACAATGCGCTGCAGTCAATCAATGCCCCAGGGAACCTGAATGGGGGCACTCAGCCTGAAATTCAATTGGGTACCAGCAGGAGGTGCTGTAGCCTATTCCATTGATCACCGACAGTTGGCGTTATAATCTGCCATTCCACTGGCTACCTGCAGGGGGCAGTACATTCTGCTATTCCACTGGCTACCTGCAGGGGGTGTTACAGATTGCCATTCCACTGGCTACCTATAGGGGGCGTTACAGACTGTCATTCCACTGGCTACCTATAGGGGGCATTACAGACTGCTATTCCAGTGGCTACCTACAGGGGGCGTTATGGGCTGCCATTCCACTGGCTACCTGCAGGGGGCGTTACAGACGGCTATTCTACTGGCTACCTCCGGGGGCGTTATGGACTGCTATTCCATTGCTTACCTATAGGGGGCGTTACAGACTGCTATTATCTGCAGGCTACCTATAGGGGGCGTTACAGACTGACATTCCACTGGCTACCTATAGGGGGCGTTACAGGTGGTTGTTCCATTGGCTACCTGCAGGGGGCGTTACAGACTGCTATTCCACTGGCTACCTGCAGGGGGCGTTACAGACGGCTGTTCCACTGGCTACCTTCAGGGGGCGTTATGGACTGCTATTCCACTGGCTACCTGCAGGAGGCGTTATGGACTGCTATTCCATTGGCTACCTATAGGGGGCGCTACAGACTGCTATTCCATTGGCTACCTGCAGGGGGCGTTACAGATGGCTATTCCACTAGCACCCTACAGGGGGCATTACAGGTGGCTATTCCATTTGCAACCGACAGGAGGCGTTACAGACGGCTGTTCCATTGGCTACCTGCAGGAGGCGTGATGGACTGCTATTCCACTGCTAACCTATAAGGGGGCGTCACAGACGGTTATTCCACTGGCGACCTGCAGGGGGCGTTACAGACAGCTATTCCACTGGCTACCTGCAGGGGGCGTCACAGACGGCTGTTCCATTGGCTACCTGCAGGGGGCGTTGTGGACTGCCATTCCACTGGCTACCTGCAGGGGGCGTTACAGGCGGCTATTCCATTGGCTACCTGCAGGGGGCGTTACAGGCGGCTATTCCATTGGCTACCTGCAGGAGGCGTTACAGACGGCTGTTCCATTGGCTACCTGCAGGGGGCGTCACAGACGGCTATTCCATTGGCTACCTGCAGGGGTCGGTGCAGGTCCTCCTCAGCGGCTCCACAGCTTGGGCTGCCCGGCTCTTGGTCCGAGCAGTCTTGTTGGGTTGCTGGTTGAGCGGGAAGAGCAGGAGTTGTGTCAGCATCAGGAGGACAAGGACGAGGATGACTCCCAGCACCAACACCGCCTCCCGGTAGATCTGGAGGAAGAGGAGGAGGAGGAGGAGAATTAGTGGGTGTTGGAACATCCGCCAATGTCCCGCTGTAAAGCAGCATCTGAAGTTCCTCGTTTCTCCGTCCTAACCCCCTTCCAGAAGAAAGCATCACTATCCGCAACAGATGTGAAAGCAAGATCTTTGTGTGGGAAGGAACTGCAGATGCTGGTTAAAAAATTAGGCACAAAAATGCTGGAGTAACTCAGCAGGACCAGCAGCATCTCTGGAGAGAAGGAAAGGGTGACGTTTCAGGTCGAGACTCGAGCTGAAACGTCACCCATTCCTTCTCTCCAGAGACGCTGCCTGTCCCGTTGAGTTACTCCAGCATTTTGTGTCTATCTACAGTAAACCCTTGTTATACAGACCATAGGGGGGACGGGACTGGCGTCCGTTATTGCCGATTGTCCACTGTAACCGAGTAAGGGAATTGCTCCAACCACCCGGCGGTCTCTCCGTGAAACAAGAAGTTATTTTCAAATACAAATTTCCTTTGGTCGGTGGGCCGAAGGGCCTGTTTCCATGCTGTATCTTTCAATCAATCACTTGCCAACATTGTCTTGACCCTTTGCCAGGTCCCTCCTAACCCTCCAAACCTGTCCTATCCATGTACCTATCCAATTGTTTCTTAAACGATGTGATAATCCCAGCCTCAACTACCTCCTCTGGCAGCTTGTTCCATACACCCACCAACCCTCTGTGTGAAAAAGTTACCCCTCAGTTTCCAATTAAACCTTGGTAGCCTACAAACCTGTCCGTCTATGGAGTGTGGAAGGAAGCCAAAGATCCCTGAGAAAACCCACACAGGTCATGGGGAGAACGTGCAAACTCCGCAAAGACAGCACCCGCAGTCGGGATCGAACCCGTGTCTGTTTCCGCGCTGTATCTCTAAACTAAAACCTAAAGGTGTCAGGTACAGGTGTCAGAGGTTATGGGGAGAATGGGGTTAGGAGGGAGAGATAGATCAGCCATGATTGAATGGCGGAGTAGACTTGATGGGCCGAATGGTCTAATTCTACTCCTATTACTTATGACCTTAAACTAAAACAATTTCAATGTGCGTTACACTTTGCACATGTGACAATAAAAGCAGCATTGAATCAGCATTGAGTCTCAGTATTATTAGTGTTGGTGAAGACACAACCCACGTTTGTGATGTTTGCTGGACAGGGCGAAGGATGATGGACCTTCCCAAGCCCCAGGGAGGTGTTGGGTGGGGGGTGGGGGTGGGATCGTACCTTGTGCAGTCCAGCGGTCAGCGGGGTGCAGAAGACACTGCCATCCAGGGACGGAGATGATGCCTTCACCTGCGGGAGGCAAGGGGACACAGTGGTGAGAGGCTGACCAGTCACTGATGCTGGGCCCCTGTACCCAACACCCCACTCTGCTCACTCTCAATGCGTAGGAATGAACTGCAGATGCTGGTTTAAATCAAAGGTAGACACAAAATACTAGAGTAACTCAGCGGGTCAGGCAGCATCTCGGGAGAGAAGGAATGGGAGATGTTTCGGGTCGAGACGCTGAGTATTGTGCATGGCCTGGGTGTGGAACTGCCCCATTACCATCTGGCGATGACAGTTCATACACACACACGCTCACACACACACGCTCACACGCACACACATACTCTCTCTCTCACACTCTCGCGCACACATGCTGTCACACACACACGCTTGCACTCTCACACACTTGCTCACACACACACTCTCTCTCGCACACGCTCCCTTAACACAGACTCTCTCCCTCACATGCTTGCATTCTCTCACAGGCACACCCGCGCGTGTACACACCCACACATGCTCTCTCTCTCTCACACCCACATCTACATTCTTCACACGTACGTGCACCCTCACACACTTGCACACGCTCTCACACACACTCTCCCCTCTCACACTCTCTTTCTCTCATCATCTCTCTGTCACACATTCTGTGTCAAGAACCCCAGGGACGGTCTCTAGTCACCCCCTGGGACAGTCTCTAGTCACCCCGAGGGACAGTCTCTAGTCACCCCCTGGGATAGTCTCTAGTCACCCCCTGGGATAGTCTCTAGTCACCCCCTGGGACAGTCTCTAGTTACCCCTGAGGGACAGTGTCTAATCACCCCGAGGGACAGTCTTTAGTCACCCCCTGGGACTGTCTCTAGTCACCCCCTGGGACAGTCTCTAGTCACCCCGAGGGACAGTCTCTAGTCACACCGAGGGACAGTCTCTAGTCACCCCGAGGGACAGTCTCTAGTCACCCCGAGGGACAGTCTCTAATCACCCCGAGGGACAGTCTCTAGTCACCCCGAGGGACAGTCTCTAATCACCCCGAGGGACAGTCTCTAATCACCCCGAGGGACAGTCTCTAATCACCCCGAGGGACAGTCTCTAGTCACCCCGAGGGACAGTCTCTAGTCACCCCGAGGAACAGTCTCTAATCACCCCGAGGGACAGTCTCTAGTCACCCCGAGGGACTGTCTTTAGTCACCCCCAGTGCCCCTCTCTCGTTACCTTCTGGTGGATCAGTTGTAGCCTCATGTTGTTGCCCCCCTGGCCGGGGCTGGGGGTCTCTCAGGCTCCTGCAGGGTGGGACAAAATGACGTGTTAGCGTGGGGAAGGGTTGCTGTTTCTCTGTGCCTTTTGTTAAACATCCCTGTTAAACCTGCTCCAGCACGTTAGACTCACCTCAACCTGTGGGAAGGAACTGCAGATGCTAGTTTAAACCGAAGATAAACGCAGAATGCTGGAGTAACTCAGCGGGACAGGCAGCATTTATGGAGAGAAAGAAGGGGTGAGGTTTCAGGTCTAGATCCTTCTTCCGACTGATGTCGAAGTGCACCCACGCCACGAGAACATCAGGCTCACCACAACTCTGGTTCCTCAGTCCCTGGCCCTGCCCCAACACCACACAATGACCGCCTTTCTTTGCATGATGTGTCGAACTTTTCCTGTTGATGAGTAACCGTGTGCACGGGTGGAATACGCTTTTGTTTGTGGTAACTTGACCTGAGGGTTGGGCCTCATTACTCTGCTACCTCTGACATTCACCTGCAAAGAAACAAGCAACTGGAAGAATATTTGGAGTGTTGTGTTCAGGGACTGTGTTCGAAGAAGGTTCCTGATCCGAAACGTCACCTATCCATAAGACAGACACGAAGTGCTGGAGTAACTCAGCCAGTCAGGCAGCATCTCTGGAGAAAAGGAATAGCTGACGTTTCGGGTCGTGACCATTCTTCAGACAATCTTCTCTTTCAGAGTGTAGGACTTAAACCGGCACGGTGGCGCAGCGGTAGAGTTACTGCCCTACAGCGCCAGAGACACAGGTTCGATCCTGACCACGGGTGCTGAAGTTTGTACGTTCGTGGGTTTTCTCCGGGTGCTCCGGTTTACTCCCTCAAAGACATACAGGTTTGTAGGTTAATTGGCTTTGGTAAACTGGTAGATTGCCCCATGTGTGTAGGATAGTGTTAAGAGTACAGGGTTAACTGGTCGGTGTATCTCTAAAATCTTTAGTCGGTTGTGATTCACGTCGTTAACCAAAGAATAGGAATCTGACAAAAATTCTCGAGTCACAATGATATTAAAAATAAATGATATTTTTGGAATTAAGGTGCCTTCCTTTATCAATGAGGCACATCATCTCTTTTTAGAGGCCCTTCAGCTGAGGAGGTCATAGAGTCAAGCACCACACAGGCCCTTCGGCCCACCAGGCCCATGCTGACCATTAGGTAACCATCTATACAAGCCATTGTAGAAACATAGAAACATAGAAAATAGGTGCAGGAGTAGGCCATTCGGCCCTTCGAGCCTGCACCGCCATTCAATATGATCATGGCTGATCATTCAGCTCAGTAGCCTGTACCTGCCTTCTCTCCATACCCCCTGATCCCTTTAGCAAAAAGGGCCACATCTAACTCCCTCTTAAATATAGCCAATGAACTGGCCTCAACTACCTTCTGTGGCAGAGAATTCCACAGACTCACCACTCTCTGTGTGAAGAAATGTTTTCTCATCTCGGTCCTAAAAGACTTCCCCCTTATCCTTAAGCTGTGACCCCTGGTTCTGGACTCCCCCAACATCGGGAACAATCTTCCCGCATCTAGCCTCTCCAACCCCTTAAGAATTTTATATGTTTCTATAAGATCCCCCCTCAGTCTTCTAAATTCCAGCGAGTACAAGTCCAGTCTATCCAGTCTTTCCTCATATGTAAGTCCCGCCATCCCAGGGATCAATCTGGTGAACCTTCTCTGTACTCCCTCTAAGGCAAGAACGTCTTTCCTCAGGTTAGGAGACCAAAACTGCACACAGTACTCCAGGTGCGGTCTCACCAAGGCCCTGTACAACTGCAGCAGAACCTCCCTGCTCCCTGGGCATCATGCACTTTTAGTTTAGAGATACAGCATGGAAACAGGCCCTTCAGCCCACCAAGTCCATGCTGACCATCGATCACCCATTCACACTAGTTCCATGTTATCCCACTTTCTCATCCACTCCCTGCACACCCGGGGCGATTTACAGAGAGTCAATTAACCTACAGAACTGCATGTCTTTGGGATGTGGGATGAAACCGGATCGCCCAGATGGTCCACATGGTCACAGGGAGAATGTGCAAACTCCACACGGACAGCACCCGAGGTTGGGACCAGACCCAGGTCTTCGGCGCTGTGAGGCAGCAGCTCTACCCGCTGAGCCACCGTGCCAATCCCCGACCTCCCTGTTTGTCAAGCCTCAAAACCCTGTAACTTTAAGGAATTCTATAACCTCTCAGGAGGAAATAAAATTAAACCTGGTCTTCAGCCGACAGGTTCCACGTGACCTGCACATCAAGAAATTATCCTGATGCTTACTTAATGGTCAGCATGGACCTGATGGGCCAAAGGGCCTGTTTGGTGCGTGACTCTATGACTTCCTCAGCTGAAGGGCCTCTACATGGGATGATGTTCCTCATAGATAAAGGAAGTCACATTATTTCCAAACATGGTATTTAATTTGCCTGGTTTCCTTTTTTTTAAGTATCACGTGAGCTTTGTTCATTGTGACTCTCAAGAGAACTTTTGTTAGATTTCTGCTCTTTGGTTAACGACGCCTATCACAACCAATTAAAGCAGTCTTTAGACTTGAGAGATACAGCATGGAAACAGGCCCTTCGGCCCACCGAGTATGTACCAACCACCAATCACCCTGTACACTCGCACTAGCCTACGGACTCGGGACAACTTACAATTTACAGAAGCCAATTAACCTACAAACTCGCACGTCTCTTTTGGAGGCGGGAGGAAACCGCTCAACCTGGACGTCTGTGGAAGGGTCTCAACCCGAAACATCACCTATTCCTTTTCGCCAGCGATGTTGCCCGACCCGCTGAATGATTCCAAAACTTTGTGCCCATCTTCGAAGGAAATTGGAAAGCCTGCACGCTCACAGGGAGAACGTGCAAACTCCGTAAAGACAGCACCTGCGGTCAGGATCGTACCGGGGTTTCCTGGCCCTGTGAGGCAGCAACTCTACCGCTGCGCCACCGTGCCTCCCTTTTGCCACTGTGCAATCATTAGGAGCAGTCATTTGAAATTAAGCTACCTCCAGTAATGGCACTGTGCATTGTTCAGTTCAGGCACCTCCCATCTTTTCATTCACACAACGCTGAGAGTTGAATGAATGAATGAATGAATGAATACTTTATTGTCACATGTGACAATTCACAGTGAAATTCTTTGCTTGCGTACCCAAGGTGTGCAAATAGTCGCCACGTAAAGGGCGCTGACAAAGTTACAAAGTAGAGTTAATGACACCCGTGACACTACGAGCAACTAGGGCGGCACGGTGGCGCAGCGGTAGAGTTGCTGCCTAACAGCGAATGCAGCGCAGGTTCGATCCTGACTACGGGTGCTGTACTGTACGGAGTTTGTACGTTCTCCCCGTGACCTGCGTGGGTTTTCTCCGAGATCATTGGTTTCCTCCCACACTCCAAAGACGTACAGGTTTGTAGGTTAATTGGCTGGGCAAAATGTAAAAATTGTCCCTAGTGGGTGTAGGATAGTGTTAATGTGCGGGGATCGCTGGGAGGCGCGGACCCGGTGGGCCGAAGGGCCTGTTTCTGCGCTGTATCTCTAAATCTAAATCTAATGTCGTTGTGCTGTGTAGTTTAATTTAGTTTAGCGATGCAGTGTGGAAACGGGCCCTTTCAACCCACCGGGTCCGCACCGACCAGATATCCCCGCACACTAACACTATCCTATACCCACTAGGGACATTTTTTTTAAACGTTTACCAAGCCAATTAACCTACATACCTGTACGTCTTTGAAGTCTGGGAGGAAACCGAAGATCTCGGAGAAAACTCACGCAGGTCACGGGGAGAACGTACAAACTCCGTACAGACGGTGCCCGTAGTCAGGATCGAACCCGGGTCTCCGGCGCTGCATTCGCTGTAAGGCAGCAACTCTACCGCAGCGCCACCGTGCCGCCTAAGAGCGATGTCTCATGACTCTCGATCAATCAGCTGAGCGGGGTCGTGCTCTTGGAAACCCAAGAGACCATTGGGTCCAATTGCAGCAGCTAATTCACTGCCGACTTCCTTTAAGAAACTTGTCATGTGTGAAAGTGTGGGAAGGAACAGCGGATGCTGATTTTACACTGAAGGTCGACACAAAATGCTGATCCCAGGAATGAGTAGGTTAACCAATGATGAGCGATATCGGCACTGGGCCTGTACTCGCTGGAGTTTAGACGAATGGGCGGGGACCTCATTGAAAGGTACAGAATAGTGAAAGACTTGGATAGGGTGGATGTGGAGAGGATGTTTCCACTAGTGGGAGAGTCCCAGAGCTAGAGGGCACAGCCTCAGAATTAAAGGACATTCTTTTTGGAAGGAGATGAGGAGAAATTCCTTTAGTCAGAGGGTGGTGAATCTGTGGAATTATTTGCCACTGAAGGCTGTGGAGGCCAAGTCAGTGGATATTTTTAAGGCAGAGATGGATAGATTCTTGATTAGTGCAGGTGTCAGAGGTTACAGGGAGAAGGCAGGAGAATGGGGTTAGGAGAGAGAGATAGATCGGCCATAATTGAATGGCGGAGTAGACTTGATGGGCCGAATGGCCTAATTCTACTCCTTTTCCTTGTGACCTTATGAGTAACTCAGCGGGACAGGCAGCATATCTGGAGAGAAGGAATGGGTGATGTTTCAGGTCGAGACCGTTCTTCAGACTGAGAGTCAGGGGGGAGGGAGACAGACATAAGAGATATGGAAGAGGAAGGTGTGAAAAGGAGAGATAATCACAGAAAGGGGAGCAGCAAGAGAGGGTTTGCATAACTGTCATCGGAGAGAGGACGAGAACTTCCCTTGACGAGATTTCGCAATGAGCAGACGAAATGTGCAGAGAGGAACTGTTTAAATATATTGCTGTTCAGATATTACTCAGCACATGGATGCCAACAACAACAAGCATTTATGCAGCGCCTTTTACGATTTTGTTTAGTTTAGTTTAGAGATACAGCGCGGAAACAGGCCCTTTCGGCCCACCAGGTCCGCGCCGACCAGCGATCCCCGCACATTAACACTATCCTGCACACACTAGGGACAATATTTACATTTATGAAGCCAATTAACCTACATACCTGTACGTCTTTGGAGTGCGGGAGGAAACTGAAGGTCTCGGAGAAAACCCACGCAGGTCTCGGGGAGAACGTACAAACTCCGTACAGGCAGTGCCCGTAGTCAGGGTCGAACCCGAGTCTCTGGCGCTGCATTCGCTGTAAGGCAGCAACTCTACCGCTGCGCCACCGTGACCGCCCTACTTTAAACTGGGGATCTTTCAAACGAACATTAGGTAGAAGTTAGGGAAAGCAAGTTCCTCAACTTAGGCCCTTAGCTGTTAAAGGTTCACTTATCAACAGTGCAGCAACTCAGCTCAGGCAAGATAATAATCAGAGGAACACTGCAGGGTTTTTTACGAGCAGAGATGGGCGGAAGCTATAAATACACGATGATTCATAAACTGACTGGACTTCTTTTTGGGACCAGGACTCCACCCAACCAACTTCTCCAAATACACGGGGACTAATCAAAAGTCAAAAAACTGCAGATGCTGTCATGCAGAAAACAAGGAACTGCAGACGCTGGTTAATATACAAAAGGACACAAAGTGCTGGAGTAACTCAGGAGGACAGGCAGCATCAATGGTGAGCGTGGATAGGTGACGTTTCGGGTCAACTTGGACAGTCACACACATCCTGACGAGGAAATATATTACAGAGGAAGGAACTGCAGGTGCTGGTTTATACCGAAGATAGGCACAAAGTGCTGGAGCAACTCAGAGGGTCAGACAGCATCCCTGGAAAAAAGGAGTTAGTGACGCTTTGGGTCTTTAGATCATAAGAGTTAGGATTCAGAATTAGGCCATTTGGCCCATCAAGTCTAATCGGCTATTCAATCATGGCTGATCTATCTCTCCCGCCTAACGCCAAACGTCACAACATATCGGGTCTGAAGAAGGGCTCTGACCCAAAACGTCACCTATTGATTTTCTCCAGAGATGCTGCCTGACTCCCAGAGTTACTCCAGCACTTTGTATTTTTATCTTTGCCAAATATATTGCTGTTCCTTCAGCATCTCTGGACTTAGCCCGGTATATCACAAGGACACCCCTCCCCACCTTTGAAAACATCCACAAGAGATGCAGCCTCAAGGAGGTGGCATAAACGTCACTACCCGAAACGTCATCTATCCACGTTCTCCAGAGATGCTGCCTGACCCGCTAAGTTACTCCAGCACTCTGTGAAATATCACCTATCCATGTTCCCCAGAGATGTTGCCTGACCCGCTGAGTTACTCCAGCACTCTGTGAAACGTCATCTATCCACGTTCTCCAGAGATGCTGCCTGACCCACTGACTTACTCCAGCACTCTGTGAAATATCACCTATCCATGTTCTCCAGAGATGCTGCCTGATCCGCTGAGTTACTCCAGCACTCTGCAAAACGTCACCTATCCACATTCTCCAGAGATGTTGCCTGACCCGCTGAGTTCTATGTTCTATGTCGTATGTTGAAAGACTGGAGCGACTAGGCTAGTATACGCTAGAATTTAGAAGGATGAGCGGGGATCTTATTGAAACATATAAGATTATTAAGGGATTGGACACATTAGAGGCAGGAAACATGTTTCCAATGTTGGGGGAGTCCAGACCCAGGGGCCACAGTTTAAGAATTAGGGGTAGGCCATTTAGAACTGAGATGAGGAAAATCTTTTTCAGTCAGAGAGTTGTGAATCTGTGGAATTCTCTGCCTCAGAAGGCAGTGGAGGCCAATTCTCTGAATGCTTTCAAGAGAGAGCGAGATAGAGCTCTTAAAGATAGCGGAGTCAGGGGGTATGGGGAGAAGGCAGGAACGGGGTACTGATTGAGAATGATCAGCCATGATCACATTGAATGGCGGTGCTGGCTCGAAGGGCCGAATGGCCTCCTCCTGCACCTATTGTCTATTGAGTTAATCCAGCACTCTGTGTCATTCTGCAGATGCTGGAAACCTGGCCTGAAATGTTCCCCTCTCCACAGATGCTGCCTGACCTTCTCCTTATTCATGCAAGGGATGCAGGGTTCACTGGCTGAGCCAGCATTGAAGTGCCCATCCCGAACAGCCCTTGAGAAATTGCCTTCAAGAAGATGGCAACTTCTTCAACCACTGTGGTTTGGTTTAGTTTAGTTTAGAGATGCAGTGTGCAGACAGGCTCTTCGGATCACTGAATCCGCGATCACCCGTACATTAGTTCTATCCTACACACTAAGGACTATTTTACAGAAACCAATTGACCTACAAACCTGGGATGTAGAATGAAACCGGAGCACCTGGAGAAAACCCACGCAGTCACCGGGAGAATGTACAGGCAGCACCCGAGGTCAGGATCGAACCTGGGTCTCTGGTGCTGCAAGGCAGCAACTCTACCGCTGCGCCACCGTGCCGATCTTCCCTTCTCTCGCTGCGACCGTCGGGCAGGAGGTACAGAAGCCTGAAGTCCAACACCACCAGGTTCAGGAACGGATAACCAGCCTTTAACCATCAGCTTCTTGAACAAACCTGCACAACCCTAATTCTACCTGAACAACAGCCATGGCGGTGCAGCGGTAATTGCTGCCTCACAGCGCCAGAGACCCAGGTTCGATCCTGACTACGGGTGCTGTCTGTACAGACTTTGTACGTTCTCCCCGTGACCTGCGTGGGTTTTCTCCGAGATCTTTGGTTTCCTCCCACACTCCAAAGACGTACAGGTTTGTCGGCTAATTGGCCTGGTATAAATGTAAACTTGTCCCTAGTGTGTGTAGGTTAGTGTTAATAGAGAGTTAGATAGAGCTCTAGGGGCCAGCGGAATCAAGGGATATGGGGAGAAGGCAGGCACGGGTTACTGATTGTGGATGATCAGCCATGATCACAACGAATGGTGGTGCTGGCTCGAAGGGCCAAATGGCCTCCTCCTGCACCTATTTTCTATGTTTCTATGTTAATGAGTGGGGATCGCTGGTCGGCTGATGGGCCTGTTTCCGTGTTGCATCTCTAAATTAAACACTCTGGCCCACCTCGTGCACTTTGGGGCGGTCACGGTGGCGCAGCGGTAGAGTTGCTGCCTTACAGCGAATGCAGCGCCAGAGACCCGGGTTCCATCCTGACTATGGGTGCTGTCTGTACGGAGTTTGTACGTTCTCCCCGTGACCTGCGTGGGTTTTCCCCAAGATTTCCGGTCTCCTCCCACACTCCAAAGACGTACAGGTTTGTAGGTTAATTGGCTTGGTAAATGTAAACATTGTCCCTAGTGGGTGTAGGATAGTGTTAGTGTGCGGGGATCGCTGGTCGGCGCGGACCCGGTGGGCCGAAGGGCCTGTTTCCGCACTGTAACCAATAGCTGGGCTCAAGGTTGGGGTGCACCAACACCACAAGGACCTGCCTTTCCTTTCCAAACCCCCAGAGGTGTCCATGCCCTTCTATGTCATAAGGTCTTAAGTCATAAGGTCAAGTGATAGGAGTAGAATTAGGCCATTTGGCCCATCAAGTCGATTCCACCATTCAATCATAGCTGATCTATCTCTCTCTTTCCTAACCCCATTCTCCTGCCTTCTCCCCATAACCCCTGACACCTATACTAATCAAGAATCTATCCATCTCTGCCTTAAATATATCCACTGACTTGGCCTCCACAGCCTTCTGTGGCAAAGAATTCCACAGATTCACCATCCTCTGACTAAATACATTTCTCCTCATCTCCTTCCTAAAAGAACATCTTTTAATTCTGAGGCTGTGACCTCTGGTCATAGACTCTCCCACTAGTGGAAACATTCTCTCCACATCCACTCTATCCAAGCCTTTCACTATTCTGTATGTTTCAATGAGGTCCCCCCTCATTCTTCTAAACTCCAGTGAGTACAGGCCCAGTGCCGACAAACGTTCATCATATGTTAACCCACTCATTCCTGGGATCGTTCTTGTAAACCTCCCCTGGACCCTCTCCAGAGCCAGCACATCCTTCCTCAGATGTGGGGCCCAAAATTGCTCACAATACTCCAAATGCGGCCTGACCAGCTCCTTATAGAGCCTCAGCATTAGATCTACCAAGCTCACCACAGGAGCCCGCGCTGCAAAGAACAGACGCACTGCAGAGGCCCAGAGGAAACGCACCGCGCGCAAGGCCCGGGCTACCTCCACTTCCACTGCAGCACCCATCCACTTGTGCCCTACGTGTGGGCGTGCCTTCCGGGCCTGGATTGGCCTCACCAGTCACTTCCGGACCCACAGTCACCAATCCTCCAACTGAAAGTGAAGTCATGGTCATCTTCGAACCCGAAGGACGAACAACAACAGGGGGGAGTGGGGTGGGGGGGGGGGGGGTCTTCACAATGATCAGATGATTTAGGCGGCTAGGAAGACCCAAAGGTTAGGAAAAAAAAACTGCAGATGCTGGTTTAAATCGAAGGTAGACACAAAATGCTGGAGTAACTCAGCGGGACAGGCAGCATCTCTGAAATGGGTGACGTTTCGGGTTGAGACCCTTCTTCAGATTCCAGAGTCCAGAGTCTGAAGGCCCGAAACGTCACCCATTCCTTCTCTCCCGAGATGCTGCCTGACCCGCTGAGTTACTCCACCATTTTGTGTCTACCTGAGACACAAAGGTTCATAGTCTCTGCTAATCTAAAACCACGTTGCATTAAAATGATAGGGAGGAAGTTGGCATGAATTAAGTGTGTGTGCTGCCTGCACGTTGCAGAAACCTCTCCCCACCTTCTCCAAAACCACAAAGTGATATGAACTTCCGCCACACTTCAGTCCAAACCGCTGAATTATCTGAGCGTAGAAAGCATTGCTCACCGACCCACTCAGTAAAGTGTCACTCAGTCTGAAGAAGGGTCTCGACCCGAAACGTCACCCATTCCTTCTCTCCCGAGATGCTGCCTGACCTGCTGAGTTACTCCAGCATTTTGTGAATAAATACCTTCGATTTGTACCAGCATCTGCAGTTATCTTCTTATACTACAGTAAAGTGTCACTCCACACACAGGCTCACTGCTGGAGTGAGTCCGGGGCAGGCAGATTCAGTTTAGTTTATTGTCACTAAAAGCTTTTGTGAAAAGCTTTTGTTGCATGCCGACCAGTGAACAGAAAGTCAATAAACGATTACAATCCAGCCATTCACAGTGTACAGATACATGATAAGGGAATCGCGTTTAGTGCAAGGTTAAGCCAGCAAAGTCCGATCAAGGATAGTCCAATGGTCACCAAAGAGGTAGATGGTAATTCGGGACTGCTCTCTGGTTGTGGTAGGATGGTTCAGTTGCCTGATAACAGCCGGGAAGAAACTGTCCCTGAATCTGGAGGTGTGCGTTTTCACACTTCTGTACCTCTTGCTCGATGGGAGAGGGGAGAAGAGGGAGTGGCCGGGGTGAGACTGGTCCTTGATTGTGCTGCTGGCCTTGCCGAGGCAGCGTGAGGTGTAGATGGAGTCAGTGGAAGGGAGGTTGGTTTGTGTGATGGTCTGGGCTGCTGGCCTTGCCGAGGCAGCGTGAGGTGTAGATGGAGTCAATGGAAGGGAGGTTGGTTTGCGTGATGGTCTGGGCTGCGTCCACAATTCACTGCAATCGGCGTGATGGAAGTTACACTGCCTTCCCTAACCAGCCCTCTCCACACTGCAGGAGTACGTGCTGTGGGGAACGCACTGAAGCTCGGTGCAGCCAACGCCAAGGGTCTGTGGGGGAGGACCACAGTCTAGGGTCCTTCCTTCCGCTGCTGCACATTGGGGGGCAGGGTCCGGGGACCCCTCGAACACGGGGAGGGAGGTCACCCCACGGGGCCACACGAGCAGCAAGGATGTTTACTTTATATAGGTTGAGTTTGGCACAGTGGTGCAGCGGTAGAGTTGCTGCCTCACAGCGCCAGAGACCCACGTTCGATCCTGACCACGAATGTTGTCTGTACGGAGTTTGTACGATCTCCCCGTGACCGCGTGGGTTTTCTCCGGGTGCTCCGGTTTCACCCCACACACCAAAGACGTGCAGGTTTGTAGGTTAATTGGCTTCGGTACAATTGTAAATTGTCCCTAGTGCGTGTAGGATAGTTTTAGTGTGCAGGGATCACTTGTCGGCGCGGGCCGAAGGGCCTGTTAACGCGCTGTATCTCTAAACTAAAACTAAAATACATGAATGGATGATCGATGGTCGGCATGGGCACACTGGGTTTGTAGGTTAATTGCCCCTAACGTGCAGGGAGTGGATGAGAAAGTGGGATAACAGGTTTAGTGTGTGAACGGGTGATCGATGAACTCGCGGGGCCAAAGGGCCAGTTTCCACACACTATCTCTCAAATCAGTAAAACCTCCCGGCTCACGGAGTCTTTCTGTTGTGTGCGTGTGTCTGCCTGTGTGTCTGTCTGTGGGTCTGCTTGCACGCGTGTGTCTGTCTGTGTGTCTGTCTCTCTGCGTGTCTATGTCTGCGTGTCTATGTCTGCGTGTCTATGTTTGCGTGTCTGTGTGTCTATATCAGTGTGTGTGTGTGTCTGCATGTCTGTGTGTGTGTATTTGTGTGTGTCTGTGTATCTGTGTGTGTGTGTGTGTGTCTGTCTGTGTGTGTGTGTCTGTCTGTGTGTGTGTGCTCTGTGTGTGTGTGTGTGTGCGCATGTGTGTGTGTGTGTGTGTGTGTGCGCATGTGTGTGTGTGTGTGTGTGTGCGCATGTGTGTGTGTTTGTGTGTGTGTGTGTGTGTGTGTGTGTCTCTGTGTGTATGTGTCTGTGTGTCTGTGTGTGTGTGTGTGTGTGTGTGTGTGTGTCTGTGTGTGTGTGTGTGTGTGTGTGTCTGTGTGTGTGTGTGTGTGTGTGTGTGTGTGTGTGTGTGTGCGCGTGTGTCTGTGTGTGTGTATGTGTCTGTGTGTCTGTGTGTGTGTGTCTGTCTGTGTGTGTGTGTCTGTCTGTGTGTGTGTGCTCTGTGTGTGTGTGTGTGTGTGTGTGTGTGTGTGTGTCTGTCTGTGTGTGTGTGCTCTGTGTGTGTGTGTGTGTGTGTGTGTGTGTGTGTGTGTGTGTGTATGTGTCTGTGTGTGTGTGTGTGTGTGTCTGTCTGTGTGTGTGTGTCTGTCTGTGTGTGTGTGTGTGTGTGTGTGTGTGTGTGTGTGCTCTGTGTGTGTGTGTGTGTGTGTGTGTGTGTGTGTGTGTGTGTGTGTGTCTGTCTGTGTGTGTGTGCTCTGTGTGTGTGTGTGTGTGTGTCTGTGTGCAGTGTAGACACAAAGACGACCTTGAGTACACAACAACAGCGGCAAGCCCGGAATTGTGCCGGGGGAGGGGAGCAGTCCACAGTTGTTCTGTAAACAGCTCAGACCCTGTTGTAACCGAGCGAGCAGCGCAGTAACCGAGTGGCTCACCGGCTGCTGCCCCGTCCCGGGTGGGTCGCCTCGCCTCACCTCACCTCGCCTCCCCTGCCCTGCTCTGCTCTGTGCTGCGGGCCAGAGGCGATCGCTGCCAGTCCCCGTGTGTCCCGGAGACTGTGATCATGTGTGGCTGGGCAAAGCTCTCCCAACAAAGGCTGACTACATCAGCAGCACATGATCCCAGAACATTGCCGGCTCCTCCCACAGCCCCGCCAATGTAAAGAGCAGAAGCTCAAGTCAAACCAAGGGGAAGAAACTCCGTCTCATCCTCTCCGTTTTCACAACGTGACAGCGGAGGCGTTTGCCTGACCGTAGCAGCTGGAACAGTCCATTGCTGGGGTGGTAGGGGTCCCCCATAATCTTGCTGGCTCTGGATCTGCACCTCCTGATGTACAGGTCACACACCCGCTCGTCCATTCGGTTTGTGCAGCAAAGAACTGCAGATGCTGTTTTAGACAATACACAATAGGTGCAGGAGGAGGCCATTCGGCCCTTCGAGCCAGCACCGCCATTCAATGTGATCATGGCTGATCATTCTCAATCAGTACCCCGTTCCTGCCTTCTCCCCATACCCCCTGACTCCGCTATCCTTAAGAGCTCTATCTAGCTCTCTCTTGAATGCATTCAGAGAATTGGCCTCCACTGCCTTCTGAGGCAGAGAATTCCACAGATTCACAACTCTCTGACTGAAAAAGTTTTTCCTCATCTCAGTTCTAAATGGCCTACCCCTTATTCTTAAACAGTGGCCCCTTGTTCTGGACTCCCCCAACATTGGGAACATGTTTCCTGCCTCTAACATGTCCAACCCCTTAATAATCTTATACGTTTCGATAAGATCTCCTCTCATCCTTCTAAATTCCAGTGTATACAAGCCTAGTCGCTCCAGTCTTTCAACATATGACAGTCCCGCCATTCTGGGAATTAACCTAGTAAACCTACGCTGCACGCCCTCAATAGCAAGAATATCCTTCCTCAAATTTGGAGACCAAAACTGCACACAGTACTCCAGGTGCGGTCTCACTAGGGCCCTGTACAACTGCAGAAGGACCTCTTTGCTCCTATACTCAACTCCTCTTGTTATGAAGGCCAACATTCCATTGGCTTTCTTCACTGCCTGCTGTACCTGCATGCTTCCTTTCAGTGACTGATGCACTAGGACACCCAGATCACAAAGTGTCAGCTTTCCACATTGACACTTTGGACCCTGATTTATTTATTTTTAAACGTCCGCATTTTTCCTGTTGCATTTTCTTTCTTGGTGAATCAACTTTTTTTCTGAAAAAAGACGGAGACAGGAAGACTGGTGGGAGAACTGGGAAGGAGGAGGGGATAGAGAGGGAAAGCAGGGGCTATCTGAAGTTAGAGAAGTCAATGTTGATTCGGCTGTGGTATAAACTGCCCAAGCGAAATATGAGGTGCTGTTCCTCCAATTAGTGCTGGGCCTCACTCTGACAATGGAGGAGGCCCAGGACAGAAAGGTCAGATTGGGAATGGGGGGTGGGGGGGGGAGTTGAAATGCTGAGCCACCGGGAGATCAGATTGGTTGAGACGGACAGAGCAGAGGTGTTTATTTAGCTTGTTTTGCGTGGGGGAGGGGTGGGGGGGAGTTTTGGGAAGAGGCAGGAGAAGTGGATTCTGCTGAGAGTATCAAGTGAAACCAATGTGGGTCAAATTGTGAAGTGAAAGCCAGCACTTTCTGACTGAGCTTCGCTTTTACAAATTCTCTCGTGCCACCACACACTTCCCCTTTGCGTTGCCTTCCAGCACCACAGCTACTGCTTCGGCAAGATCAGAGTCTCGTTTGACGATGTTTGGGTTCTGGGACTCAATGGTCAAAGTGCCTTCCCTTTACATTGGTGATGGATTGAGGGTGCCATACCCACATCGCCACCGTGCCACCCTTGTAAAGTTAATCTAGTGCACCCATGGATTGTCACCTTCTGGTGGTGGAGAAGCTCGTGTGGTCCTGAGATCCTGAGAGCGATGCCGTCTGGAGCCACGCTCCTGGTAGGGTCACCCATGGGGGTAAGGTCGAGGGGGAGGGAGGTCCCTGACAAAGAGCAATCCAACCAAGACCTCAACGGTGGAACAGGTGGAGGATAATGGCTGACTTTAGTGGAGCGTCACAACGGCTGGGAAGGTGGATGAAGGCTGCAGCAGAAAAGGGTCCCCGGTCGTCTTGGACTCCACGCCACTGGATCCTGACCCAGATCTGTCAAGGACCGTGCGGTGGCTGTCTGTGCACCAGTCTCCCCACGTTAAACAAAGTCACGCACAGGCGTCCTTACCAGAGGACAGTCATACTCGCTTCGAGTGACCGCCGATGATGATGATGATGATGATGATGATGATGTTGATGATGATGATGATGATGATGATGATGATGATGATGATGATGATGATGATGATGATGGTGATGATGATGATGGTGATGATGGTGATGGTGATGATTATGATGATGATGTTGACGGCGATGATGATGATGGTGATGATGATGATGATGATGATGATGATGATGATGATGATGGTGATGATGATGATGGTGATGATGGTGATGGTGATGATTATGATGATGATGTTGACGGCGATGATGATGATGGTGATGATGATGATGGTGATGGTGATGATGATGGTGATGATGATGATGATGAGTGCATCCATGACCACTCTCTGAAGCATGAGACCTCAACACCAGACAAGCCCTCACTGTGACTGCTCACACATACACCAACTCTCCCTCACCCACAGTCCAAGCCAATGCATTACAAGCCGAGAACTTGTGATGGCACACATTGGCATGGCAAGCAGAGCTGGAGCTCCAGACCCTGGTTATAAGTGATAGGAACAGAATTAGGCCATTCTCCCCATCAAATCCAATCCGCCACTCAATCATGGCTGGTCTATCTCTCCCTCCTAACCCCATTCTCCTGCCTTCTCCCCATAATCCCTGACACCGTACCAATCAAGAATCTATCTTTCTCTGCCTTACAAATATCCAATGACTTGGCCTCCACAGCCTTCTGTGGCAAAGAATTCCACAGATTCACCACCCTCTGACTAAAGCAATTCCTCCTCATCTCCTTCAGTCCTGATCTCTGGTGCTGTCTGTGTGGAGTGTGTACACCTTCTCCTTGTGATTTCCTCCGGGTGCTCCGGTTTCCCCCCACGCTTGCCAAAGATAGGGTGCTAGGGGCAGAACAGTGGTGCAGCGGCAAATTGCTGCCTCACAGTGCCAGAGACCCAGGTTCGATCCTGACTAAGGGTGCTGTCTGTGTGGAGTTTGCACGTTCTCCCCGTGACCACATGGAGTTTCTCCGGGTGCTTCGGTTTCCTCCCACACTCCAAATTGTCCCCAGTGTACAAGGGTGTGTAGGCAGCAGATGCTGGTTTAAACCGAAGATAGACACAAAAAGCTGGAGTAACTCAGCGGGTCAGGCAGCATCTCTGGAGAGAAGGGATGGGTGATGTTTCTGGTCGAGACCCTTCTTCAGACGGGGTGGTCGTTGGTCACCGTGAACTCGGTGGCCCAACAGTCCTGTAAATATCAACAAAAAAACAACAACAAAAAACAGTCCTGTAAATTGTAAATAGGGTAAATTGTCCCTAGTGTGTAGAATAAAACGAGTGTCTGGGCGATGGTTGGCCGGCATGGGCTCGATGGGCAGAAGGGCCTGTTAATACGCTGTATCTCTAAAACTATAAAACGAAAAACTACTGGTCTTTTTGGAAGTATTCGGGACTGTCATATGTTGAAAGACTGGAGCGACTAGGCTTGTATACACTGGAATTTAGAAGGATGAGAGGGGATCTTATCGAAACATATAAGATTATTAAGGGGTTGGACACGTTAGAGGCAGGAAACATGTTCCCAATGTTGGGGGAGTCCAGAACAAGGGGCCACAGTTTAAGAATAAGGGGTATGCCATTTAGAACTGAGACGAGGAAAAACTTTTTCAGTCAGAGAGTTGTAAATGTGTGGAATTCTCTGCCTCAGAAGGCAGTGGAGGCCGATTCTCTGAATGCATTCAAGAGAGAACTAGATAGAGCTCTTAAGGATAGCGGAGTCAGGGTGTATGGGGAGAAGGCAGGAACAGGGTACTGATCGAGAATGATCAGACATGATCACATTGAATGGCGGTGCTGGCTCGAAGTGTCGAATGGCCTACTCCTGCACCTATTGTCTATTGTCTATTCTGTTTTTATCTACACTCACGGCCAAATTTTGACCGGCTGACGTTTCCCAACATTGTCCCCCAGCCTATTGCCCAAACCTGAACCCTTGACAATCACCCTGGACTTCCTGCTCATCGCCTACTTTCCCACCAGCGTTGGCTCATGACTCAACCTGAATTTCATAATTAACGATCTGCATTTCTCCACCACTGCAGCTCTGACAGACCACAAACAGCCTGTTGCAAAACGCAGAAGTTCATCTTCACAGAGTGAGGCCTCACCAACACCAATGATTCCCATTGGCAGCCATTTTGTTTGTAAGCCCAGACACTGTAGGCCCAGACACTGTAGGCCCCGACACTGTAGGCCCCGACACTGTAGGCCCAGACACTGTAGGCCCCGACACTGTAGGCCCAGACACTGTAGGCCCCGACACTGTAGGCCCCGACACTGTAGGCCCCGACACTGTAGGTTTCCGACATTTTAGCTCCGGACAGTCTAAATCCGAAGGCCCGGGCGCCGCCTGACGGAGGTTGCGTGGCAACCCGCCTCCCGGCCCGGGTGGCCGCCATTGTTGGAGCGGGAGCATGTGGCCGCTGGCTGGGCGAGGTCACGTGGGGGACGCCACCTTGTCCCGTATTTGGGAGTGAGATAATTGGCACCCCCAGCCTCAACGACCTTACAATTTTGTCTGAAGAAGGGTCTCGACCCGAAACGTCACCCATTCCTTCTCTCCTGAGATGCTGCCTGACCTGCTGAGTTACCCCAGCATTCTGTGAATAAATACCTTCGATTTGTACCAGCATCTGCAGTTATTTTCTTACACTTACAATTTTGTGCGGATGATTGATAGAATCTGGAGGGAGCTGATGGGAAGGTGGGGTGAATAAAATGGAAGTGCAGGATCGGTGTAAGTGGCCTGGACTAAGATGGTCGGCCTGGACTCTGTGGGCAGGTTTCTGTGCTGTACTGCACATGATTCCAACAATTTATTCACAAAATGCTGGAGTAACTCAGCAGGTCAGGCAGCATCTCGGTGGCCAACAGTCCTGTAAATTGTAAATAGGGTAAATTGTCCCTAGTGTGTAGAATATAACGAGTGTCTGGGCAATGGTTGGCCGGCATGGGCTCGATGGGCAGAAGGGCCTGTTAATACACTGTATCTCTAAAACTATAAAACGAAAAACTACTGGTCTTTTTGGGAGTATTCGGGACTGTCATATGTTGAAAGACTGGAGCGACTAGGCTTGTATACACTGGAATTTAGAAGGATGAGAGGGGATCTTATCGAAACATATCAGATTATTAAGGGGTTGGACACGTTAGAGGCAGGAAACATGTTCCCAATGTTGGGGGAATCCAGAACAAGGGGCCACAGTTTAAGAAAAAGGGGTAGGCCATTTAGAACTGAGATGAGGAAAAACCTTTTCAGTCAGAGTGTTGTGAATCTGTGGAATTCTCTGCCTCAGAAGGCAGTGGAGGCCGATTCTCTGAATGCATTCAAGAGAGAGCTAGATAGAGCTCTTAAGGATAGCGGGGTCAGGGGGTATGGGGAGAAGGCAGGAACGGGGTACTGATTGAGAATGATCAGCCATGATCACATTGAATGGTGGTGCTGGCTCGAAGGGCCGAATGGCCTCCTCCTGCACCTATTGTCCATTGTCTATTCTGTTTTTATCCACACTCACGGCCAAATTTTGACCAGTTGACATTTCCCAACATTGTCCCCCGACATTGTCCCCCAGCCTATTGCCCAAACCTGAACCCTTGACAATCACCCTGGACTTCCTGCTCATCGCCTACTTCCCCACCAGCGTTGGCTCATGACTCAACCTGAATATCATAATTAACGTTCTGCATTTCACCACCACTGCAGCTCTGACAGACCACAAACACGTGTTGCAAAACGCAGAAGTTCATCTTCACAGAGTGAGGCCTCACCAACACCAATGATTTCCATCGGCAGCCATTTTGTTTTTTTGTTGCTGCAGCTAATATCTTTCAGAGAGTTCACATGATCAGGCCGTCACCCAACTGGTCTTTGCCAATATCCCAGTCCCATGCAAACTTACTCCCACCCCTCCCTCATCCCTCATCCCTCATCCCTCATCCCACCTCCCACCTCCCACCTCCCACCTCTCACCTCTCACCTCTCACCTCTCACCTCTCATCTCATCTCATCTCACCTCATCTCACCTCATCTCACCTCATCTCACCTCACCTCATCTCATCTCTCCTCATCTCTCCCCTCCTCATCTCTCCCCTCCCCTCCCCTCCCCTCCCCTCCCCTCCCCTCCCCTCCCCTCCCCTCCCCTGCAATGGCCTCTTCGTCCCCCTGTTCGGGAAACTGACTACGGGCGCTGTCTGTAGGGAGTTTGTACGTTCTCCCCGTGACCTGCGTGGGTTTTCTCCGAGATCGTCGGTTTTCTCCCACCCTCCAAAGACGTGCACGTTTGTAGGTTAATTGGCTTGGTATAAATGTTGTCCACACTTTGGTTGTGGTAGGATGGTTCAGTTGCCTGATACCAGTTGGGAAGAAACTGTCCCTGGATCTGGAGGTGTGCTTTTCACACTTCTGTACCTCTTGCCTGATGGGAGAGGGGAGAAGAGGGAGTGACTGGGATGTTAGTGGCCCAGGCAATGGTCATAGAGACATAGAGTGCTACAGCGTGGAAACAGGACCTTCAGCCCAACTTGCCCACACTGGACATGTCCCATCCACACTAGTCCCACCTGCTCGCATTTGGTCCATATCCCTCCAAACCTGTCCTATCCACGTACCTGTCAAACTGTTTCTTAAACATTGGGATAGTCCTAGCCTCAACTAGAGTTGCCAACTGTCCCGTATTAGCCAGGACTTCCCGTATTTTGGGCTAAATTGGTTTGTCCCATACGGGACCTCCCTTGTCCCGTATTTGGCCCGGGGGTTGCTGTAGGCCCAGACACTGTAGGCTCAGACACTGTAGGCCCGGACACTGTAGGCCCAGACACTGTAGGCCCCGACGCTGTAGGCCCGGATGCTGTAGGCCGGACCCTGTAGGCCCAGACACTGTCGGCCCAGACACTGTAGCCCCCGACACTGTAGGTCCCGACACTGTAGGTCCCGACACTGTAGGTCCCGACACTGTTGGCCCAGACACTGTAGGCCTGGACGCTGTAGGCCCGGACACTGTAGGCCCAGACACTGTAGGCCCGGACACTGTCGGCCCAGACACTGTAGGCCCGGACACTGTAGGTCCCGACACTGTCGGCCCAGACACTGTAGGCCCAGACACTGTCGGCCCCGACACTGTAGGCCCCGACACTGTAGGCACGGACACTGTCGGCCCAGACACTGTAGGCCCCGACACTGTAGGCCCCGACACTGTAGGCCCCGACACTGTAGGCCCAGACACGGTAGGCCCAGACACTGTAGGCCCCGACACTCTAGGTTTCCGACATTTTAGCTCTGGACAGTCTAGATCCGGAGGCCCGGGTGCCGCCTGACGGAGGTTGCGTAGCAACCCGCCTCCCGGCCCGGGCGGCCACCATTAGTGGAGCGGGAGCACGTGGCCACTGGCTGGGCGAGGTCACGTGGGGGACGCAACCTTGTCCCGTATTTGGGAGTGAGGTAGTTGGCACCCCCAGCCTCAACGACCTTACAAATTTGTCTGAAGAAGGGTCTCGACCCGAAACGTCACCCATTCCTTCTCTCCTGAGATGCTGCCTGACCTGCTGTGTTACTCCAGCATTCTGTGAATAAATACCTTCGATTTGTACCAGCATCTGCAGTTATTTTCTTACACTTACAATTTTGCGCGGGTGATTGATAGAATCTGGAGGTAGCTGATGGGAAGGTGGGGAGAATAAAATGGGAGAAGTTCAGGATCGGTGTAAGTGGCCTGGACTAAGATGGTCGGCCTGGACTCTGTGGGCAGGTTTCTATGCTGCACTGTACATGATTCCAACAATGTCTGGGTTACACTTGCAGATGCTGACTGTTGCCACCAGGTGGAGCATTGGCTCCAGATCCTCACTCCTGGACTCTGGTGTGGAGCTGGAGTGGAAATTCAAACAGACTAACATGGCCAGGCCCTACACAGTGAATAGCAGGGCTCCAGAGGGATCAAGGAGTGCAGGTACATAGTTCGTTGAAAATGGCACCACAGGTAGATAGGGTGGTCAAAAAGACTTTTAGCACATTGACCTTCATTAGTATTACATCGTATGGGATGCGCATTCCCAATCTCGTTGTACCCCTGGGTACAATGACAATAAAGATATATTGTATTGTATTGTATTGTATTGTATAGTAAGTATAATACTTAATACAAAATGCTCCAGCATACCCCGTACACCAGCACTATCCAACACACCAATTTACCGAAGCCAATTAACCTATCAACCTGGAGAAAATTCACCCGGCCACGCGTGCAAACTGTGTACGGCCAGCACCCATGGTCAGGATCGAATCTGGATCCCTGGCGCTGTGAGGCGGCAGCTCTACCGCCGCGCCAATGTTCGCCATCTCTGGAGAACGTGGACAGGCTTCAGGTTGAGCTGAGTTACTCTGGCACTTTGTATCCTGAAGTGTCGGGAGCTGTGAAACTCTCCAGATGGCTGGGAGTTAGTGTTGGAAATGGCAGGACTATCATACGTTGAAAGACTGGAGCAACTAGGCTTGTATACACTGGAATTTAGAAGGATGAGAGGAGATCTTATCGAAACGTATAAGATTATTTAGGGATTATTAAGGGGTTGGACATGTTAGAGGCAGGAAATATGTTCCCAATGTTGGGGGAGTCCAGAACAAGGGGCCACAGTTTAAGAATAAGGGGTAGGCCATTTAGAACTGAGATGAGGAAAAACCTTTTCAGTCAGAGAGTTGTGAATCTGTGGAATTCTCTGCCTCAGAAGGCAGTGGAGGCCAATTCTCTGAATGCATTCAAGAGAGAGCTAGATAGAGCTCTTAAGGATAGTGGAGTCAGGGGGTATGGGGAGAAGGCAGGAACGGGGTACTGATTGAGAATGATCAGCCATGATCACATTGAATGGCGGTGCTGGCTCGAAGGGCCGAATGGCCTCCTCCTGCACCTATTGTCTATTGTCTATTGTCTAAAAGAAATGGGTGACATTTCGGGTCGAGACCCTTCGTCAGACTCTCAGTCTCAAGAAAGGTCTTGAGCCAAAATGTCACCCATTCCTTCTCTCCAGAGATGCTGCCTGTCCCGCTGAGTTACTCCAGCATTTTGTGTCTATCTTTGGTGTGAACCAGCATCTGCAGTTCCTTCCTACACATATTGAGAATAAAAGTTGGGAGGTCATGTTGCAGTTATACAAGACGTTGGTGAGGTTGCATTTAGAGTATTGTGTTCAGTTCTGGGAATCATGTTATCAGAAAGATGTTGTCGAGCTGGAAAAGGTGCAGAGAAGATTTACGAGGATGTTTTAATAGATAGACAATAGGTGCAGGAGTAGGCCATTCAGCCCTTCGAGCCAGCACCGCCATTCAATGCGATCATGGCTGATCACTCTCAATCAGTACCCCGTTCCTGCCTTCTCCCCATACCCCCTCACTCCACTATCCTTAAGAGCTCTATCCAGCTCTCTCTTGAAAGCATCCAACGAACTGGCCTCCACTGCCTTCTGAGGCAGAGAATTCCACACCTTCACCACTCTCTGACTGAAAAAGTTCTTCCTCATCTCCGTTCTAAATGGCCTACCCCTTATTCTTAAACTGTGGCCCCTTGTTCTGGACTCCCCCAACATTGGGAACATGTTTCCTGCCGTTAATGTGTCCAATCCCCTAATTATCTTATATGTTTCAATAAGATCCCCCCTCATCCTTCTAAATTCCAGTGTATACAAGCCCAATCGCTCCAACCTTTCAACATACGACAGTCCCACCATTCCGGGAATTAACCTCGTGAACCTACGCTGCACGCCCTCCATAGCAAGAATATCCTTTCTCAAATTTGGAGACCAAAACATGCCCACAGTACTCCAGGTGCGGTCTCACCAGGGCCCGGTACAACTGTAGAAGGACCTCTTTGCTCCTATACTCAACTCCTCTTGTTACGAAGGCCAACATTCCATTGGCTTTCTTCACTGCCTGCTGTACCTGCATGCTTCCTTTCATTGACTGATGCACTAGGACACCCAGATCTCGTTGAACTCCCCCTCCTCCTAACTTGACACCATTCAGATAATAATCTGCCTTTCTATTCTTACTTCCAAAGTGAATAACCTTACACTTATCTACATTAAACTGCATCTGCCATGTATCCGCCCACTCACACAACCTGTCCAAGTCACCCTGCAGCCTTATTGCATCTTCCTCACAATTCACACTACCCCCCAGCTTAGTATCATCTGCAAATTTGCTAATGGTACTGTTGCCAGGACTCGAGGGTCTGAGCTATTGGGAGAGGTTGAGTAGGCTGGGACTCTATTCCTTGGAGTGCAGGAGGATGAGGGGTGATCTTATAGAGGTGTGTAAAATTATGAGAGGGAATAGAGTCTCTTGCCCAGAGTAGGGGAATCAAGAACCAGAGGACAGTTTTAAGGTGAGGGGGGGAAAGATTTAATAGGAACCTGAGGGGTAACTTTTTCACACAAAAGGTGGTGGGTGCATGGAAAGAGCTACCGGAGGAGGTAGGTGTTGGCAGTTTATTGCAATGTTTAAGAAACATTTAGACAGGGACATGGATAGGACAGGTTTAGAGGGATACTAGACCAAGTGGACCTGTTGGGGCCAAACCTCTCCTGCATTCGTGCAGCACCCTCTCCTCCCCCCCCCCCCATCCCCCTCCCTCCCCCTCCCCCCCCACCTCCCCCTCCCCACCTCTCCCCCTCCCTCCCTCCCTCCTCCCCCCACTCGATCCCCCTCAACCTCCCTTATACTCCCTCCTCCCCATCCCTCCCTCCTCCCTCCCTCCCTAAGAGATAGATTTAAACTTTAAAATTTCAATACCTCAAAAAATATAACACCGATTTCAATGAAACTTCTTCCATTAGCACCAAAGGAACGAAGGTGAGTAAAGTGGGCCTAGAATTGTCACGCTATCGTGCACCGTTTTGGTTGTAGTTCAGGAACAAACAAACAAACAAACAAACGAGAGTTTTAGTATATAGATACTATATACTAATGTACACTCACCACCGCCACTGGGGTGCATTGGACTGCTGATTCGGGGGCTCATAGGAGCAAAACCACCCACTGTGAGAGTTTTAGTACATAGATGGGCCAAACGTAAGCAGGGGGGACTAGTGTAGATGGGACATGTTGGTCAGTGTGGGCGAGTTGGGCTGAAGGGCCTGTTTCCATGCTGTATCACTCTCTGTATACAAATAAAGTACATGAGTCATGTTGTTTTTAATGCCAAAAGGACAAGTCACAGGGTTAAATATCACAATGCTCCCGGGATACTATGTATCGTTGACCTGTGAATCCCACTTCCTGTTTCCAAGGCTACCAGAAAGAATAAATTCTAATTTTATTTGAAAAGGAAACACGAATGAAGCAAAGGAAATCCTTTGAGGATCAGGAGAATGGATGCGTGAGATTGGAACAGTGTTTAGTTTAGTTTAGAGATACAGTGTGGAAGCAGGCCCTTCAGTCCACCAATTTCTCACAATCCGACAATCACCCCACACACTAACACTATCCTACACACTAGGGACAATTTATAATTTTTACCACAGCCAATTAACCCACAAACCTGTACGTCTTTGGAGTGTGGGCAGAAACCGGAGCACCTGGAGAAAACCCACGCAGGTCACGGGGAGAACGTACAAACTCCGTACAGACAGCGCCCGTAGTCAGGATCGAACCCGGGTCTCTGGCGCTGTGAGGCAGCAACTCTACCGCTGCGCCACCGTGACAATGGTGTCAGGGTAACGGAGGCACAGGGGCGGCACGGTGGCGCAGCGGTAGAGTTGCTGCCTTACAGCGAATGCAGCGCCGGAGACTCAGGTTCGATCCTGACTACGGGCGCCGTCTGTACGGAGTTTGTACGTTCTCCCCGTGACCTGCGTGGGTTTTCTCCGGGGATCGCTGGGCGGCGCAGACCCGGTGGGCCGAAGGGCCTGTTTCTTTGCTGTATCTCTAAATCTAAATCTAAATCTAAAAGTTGAGCCGTCCAAGATAGACACAAAATGCTGGAATAACTCAGCGGGACAGGCAGCATCTCTGGAGAAAATAAATAGCAGACGTTTCGGGTCGAGACCCTTCTGCAGAACGAGTTAATGACACATTAACTTTCTCTCGCCACAGATGCTGACTGACCAGCTGAGTATTTGCATCATCATCTTCTGATGAAACAACAGTTTTCTAGCACCTGCAGTTTTTTTCTCATTTGCAACAATTTAATAAGCTCTTGACATTAATTATTTTTGAAAAGAGATGATTTTCAACTCCATACCTTGGAATGACTGTGGGATAAGCTCGAGGACAGCACCGTCTAGAATGGCTTTTGTGACTAAATCACCTTTTTTTTAGAGATACAGCGCGGAAACAGGCCCTTCGGCCCACCAGGTCTGCGCCGACCAGCGATCCCCGAACACAAACACTATCCTACACCCACTGGAGACAATTTCTACATTTACCAAGCCAATTAACCTACAAACCTGCACGTCTTTGGAGTGTGGGAGGAAACCGAAGATCTCGGAGAAAACCCACGCAGGTCACGGGGAGAACGTAGTCGGGATCGAACCCGGGTCTCCGGCGCTGCATTCGCTGTAAGGCGGCAATTCTACCGCTGCACCACCGTGACCGCCCTTTCACAACTACAGAATATCCCAAACCAATCGGCACAAACAAAAAATATTTTGCTACACTGCTAAGAACTATATTGTGCTCTCTGTATTTTTCTGCACTGGCACTATCCTACACACTAGGCACAATTTACAATTATAGGGAAGCCATTTAACCTACAAACATGTACGTCTTTGGAGTGTGGGAGGAAACCAGAGCACCCAGAGAAAACCCACGCGGTCACAGGGAGAACGTACAAACTCCGTGCAGACAGCACCTGTAGTCAGGATCGAACCCGGGGCTTTGGTGCTGTGAGGCAGCAACTCTACCGCTGCGCCATCGTGCCGCCCCATCCAACGCAAAGCTGTTTTGGGTCACGTGACAATAACAGACCGAAACCTAAACAACATTTTTTTGAAAAGTCCAAATCTGTAGGAAAAATGTTCCCAATGTTGGGCGAGTCCAGAACCAGGGGCCACGCAGTCTAAGAATAAAGGGGAGGCCTTTTAAAACCGAGGTGAGAGGAAACTTTTTCACCCAGAGAGTTGTGAATTTGTGGAATTCTCTGCCACAGAGGGCAGTGGAGGCCAAATCACTGGATGGATTTAAGAGAGAGTTAGATAGAGCTCTAGGGGCTAGTGGAATCAAGGGATACGGGGAGAAGGCAGGCACGGGCTACTGATTGTGGATGTTCAGCCATGATCACAATGAATGGCGGTGCTGGCTCGAAGGGCCAAATGGCCTCCTCCTGTACATATTTTCTTTGTTTCTATGTTTCAATGTTAACTGTAGTATGTTCTACTGAGCTGGTCTACTAGTGTAAAAGCTTTCCTTAATGCCAAGCTAAGCAGCTTGCGAGAGGATTTGTTTATTAATAGAAATAATGGTTTAAAAAAATCCCATGTTGGGAGAGTTCCAGATTGAAGCAGGGGCGGAACAGATGTTTGAGGACCTCAGTGACATCTCATCATTTAACAGGAACAGAGGGATCCCAACAACACAATGAGATCAAAATCTTGTGGAATGTCTAACTTAGGCCAAAGGCTTCCAAGTAGCCCCGGGAGGAAGTCCCGATTTAGTACAAAAGCCCATCCTTACCTTGACCTGCGCATTTTTTTCTTGGCAGGTCTTTCATTAAAAGGGGAATATTTAACAAAGGACAAGACTCATCGACTCCCATTCCCGGAAAACACTGCCGATGCTGGAAAGAGTCCGTGTAGTGCAGAGCGGAGCCAGGAAAAAGTGGGAGATCAACAGAAAGAAACTACCCAGGGAAGGGTTGAATCATGGGAGCGAACACACGAGATGGCCACTCTGGACAGTCTGAGCCAGCTCATTGAATGAATTGGTAAACCCATCCCAACCCTATTCCCACTCCCCCCAAGAAAAGACGCAAAGTGCTGGAGTACCTCAGCCGGTCAGTCAGCATCTCTGAAAAAGGGTCGAAACGTCACCCATTCCTTTTCTCCAGAGATGCTGCCTGACCCACTGAGTTACTCCAGCACTTTGTGTGTTTTTTTTTGTAACCCATCCCCTGCAGTTCCTTGTTTCTACATACCCTCAGGTGACCAATGACAGGTCTGAAAGAAACTGCTTCCACCACCCTTTTTCCTGATCTTCCCTGAGTTTCATCTGCCAGATACCTTCACAGAGACATACAGCTAGAGCCCTTGAACCGACTGACTCCTTGCCAACCATCAGACCTCCATCTACAGTCGGTGTACACCATTAGGGTTGCCAACTGTCCTGTATTAGCCGGGACATCCCGTATATTGGGCTAAATTGGTTTGTCCCGTACGGAACCGCCCTTGTCCCGTATTAGGCCTGAGGGGCACTGTAGGCCCGGACTCTGTAGGCCCGGACACTATAGGCCTGGGGGCCGCTGCAGGCCTGGACAGTGTAGGCCCGGAGGTTGCATAGCAACCCGCCTCCCGGCCCGGGCGGCCGCCATTGGTGGAGTGGGAGCACATGACCGCTGGCTGGGTGAGGTCATGTGGAACGCGGGGCGGTGACGTCACCCTTTGTCCCTTATTTGGCAATGAGAAAGATGGCAACCCTATACACCGATTCTATTTCATTCTCCACACATCAACAGTAAGCCCATCACCCCTTCTATCTCGGCTGTAGCCATGTAAATGGCTGTATAAATTTGCTACTAATTAATTTTTGGGCAAGAACTGAGGCAAGCCAAATGAAATGCAGTTTTAAATAAGGCAGGGTTTTCATCTTCTTCAGTACTTTGAACATGTTTTCAATTCATTCTCCTGTTAATCTTAGATAGACACAATAAGCTGGAGTAACTCAGCGGGACAGGCAGCATCTCTGGAGAGAAGGAATATGTGACATTTCGGGTCGAGACCCTTCTTCAGAACCTGTTAATCTTTCCTGCCGTAAGGAGAACAAGTCCAGATAAGTCACATTATTCCCTTTATCATGTCCATGTACACTAGGGTTGCCAACTTCCTCACTCCCAAATAAGGGACAAGGTGACATCACCACCCCGCGCCCTACGTGACCTCACCCAGCCAGCGGCCACGTGCTCCCTTTCTACCAATGGTGGCCGCCTGGGCCGGGAGGCGGGTTCTACGCAACCTCAGTTAGGCGACCAGACTCGGCCCCGCTCCCCGAACACACTCCGTTAGCCTGCACTTCCCGGGACTGCTGCGGCCCCCGGGCTACAGTGTCCGGGCCTGCAGTGTCCGGGCCTACAATGTCCGGGCTACAGTGTCCGGGCCTACAGTGTCCGGGCCTACAGTGTCTGGCCCTGCAGTGTCTCGGCCTACAATGTCCGGGCCTGCAGTGTCCGGGCCTACAATGTCCGGGCTACAGTGTCCGGGCCTACAGTGTCCGGGCCTACAGTGTCTGGCCCTGCAGTGTCTCGGCCTACAATGTCCGGGCTACAGTGTCCGGGCCTACAGTGTCCGGGCCTACAGTGTCCGGGCCTACAATGTCAGGGCTACAGTGTCCGGGCCTACAGTGTCCAGGCCTACAGTGTCCGGGCCTACAACGCCGTCCGGGCCTAATACGGGACAATGCCGGTCCCTGACTATAAACTAAATGGAACTGAATTTCTAAACATCTAACGTGTGGGAAAGAACTGCTGAACTGTGGGACAAGGTTAGAAGCACAGCCCAACAAAGAGTCAACAGCTCAGAAGGATAAAAACATTGGAAACTTCCTATCGCCACGCATAAAATGCTGGAAATGTTCAACTGCCTGCGCTCTGGGATTAATTACAGAAAGCAAAGCATTTCCTCACTTCTGCTGGAGTGAAATGATTACTTAATGTGAACAAAACACTTTCCCAACATATTTCTAACAAAGTAAACAATCGAAGTTTTCCAACAAATTGCAAGAACTGCCTGCTCATCATGTTTAGGAAAGAAAACTGCGGATGCTGGTTTCAATCGAAGGTAGACACTAAATGCTGGAGTAACTCAGCGGGTCAGGCAGCATCTCTGGAGAGAAAGAATGGGTGACTTTAACTTTGACGATCAGGGGTAATCAGGGGTCACCCATTCCTTCTCTCCAGAGATGCTGCCTGACCCGCTGAGTTACTCCAGCATTTTGTGTCTGCCTGCTCATTAAATGAAAATAAACATTCGCTTTAATTCTATCCCTCCAGTTCTCACATTGAGGTTTGGGAGAGGACGTAGAACAGTACAGCACAGGAACAGGCCCTTCGGCCCGCACTGTCCATGCAAAACATAATGCCAGCTTAAACTAATCTCCGCTGCCTGCACGTGATTCCCATCCCTCCATTCTCTGCATATCCATTGCTGTAGAAGCCATATGTGTTTGTATATATCTGTTTAGCATATTATATTATTTTGTATCTTGCTGTGTTATTTTTTGGACACTGGGGGCGTTGTAGTGAGATGAAGACATATATGGGCATAATAGACTGGGAGGAGCTAGAATTAGAAGTATATCTGGGGTTGCCGAGACAGGAGGGGGCAGACATGGAGGAGATTGGTGAGGATATAATTCCTCAGACCGATGACGAGAGAAAACCTTGGAGAGATACAGATCTGTTTGTATTACTACTTCAATAAACAACTAATTAAACAGAAACGTCTTGAAGATCTCTCTGTTGTTGGATTTTGTGAAGATCGATCACTCCACTCTTTGTGAAGTGGTGACAATGGGAGAGGACTTTATTGAAAGGACTGAAGTTGCCCCTACAATTGCCTTTCCAAATCTCTTAAATCGCACTGCTTAATGGCGGCACGGTGGCGCGGCGGTAGAGTTGCTGCCTCAGAGCACCAGAGACCCAGGTTCGATCCTGGCCATGGGTGCTGTCTGTATGGAGTTTGTACGTTCTCCCCGTGACCCGCGTGGGTTTTCTCCGGGATCTCCAGTTTCCTCCCACACTCCAAAGATGTACAGGTTTGTAGGTTAATTGGCTTGGTATAAATGTAAAATTGTCCCCAGCATGCAGCATAGCATTAGTCTGCGGGGATCGCTGGTCGGTGTGGACTCAGTGGGCTGAATGGCCTGTTTCCATGCTGTATCTTTAAACTAAACTAAACTAAACTAAACTAACCCACCTCCAATACCACTCCTGGCAGCATGTTCCAGGCTCCCACCACTCTCTGTATAAATAACTTGCCCCATACTGCTCTAAATTTTCCCCCTCTCACCTTAAAACTCTACCCTCTAGTCTTTGATATTTCCACCTTGGGAGAAATGTCTGACTGTCTATGCCTCTCATAATTTTATATACTTACCAGACCAAGTGGACCCATTGGACCCAAACCTCTCCTGGGCGCAGCACCCTCTCCTCCCCCCACCTCCCCCCCCCTCCCCCTCCCCATCCCCCCCCCCCCCCTCCCTCCCTAGGAGATAGATTTAAACTTTTAATCTAAAATGTGAATAACTTTTTAAATATAACACCGATTTTAATGAAACTTCTTTCATTAGCACCAAAGGGACGACGGTGAGTAAGGTGGGCCTAAAATTGTCGTGCTATCGTGTACCGTTTTGGCTGTAGTTCAGGAACAAATAAACAAACGAGAGTTTTAGTATATAGATTCTTCCAGCATGTGGAACCCCCGTACTGAGCCAATCAGTCTGCCCTGACTGTCTACTCTATCTATGTTTCTCTTAATTTTATATACTTCTACCAGGTATTCCCTCAGCCTCTGATACTCTACAGAAAACAAGTTTGTCCAACCACTCCTTATAGCTGCCTGATGTCTGAAGAAGGGTCTCAAGCCGAAACGTCACCCATTCCTTCTCTCCAGAGATGCTGCCTGTCCCGCTGAGTTACTCCAGTATTTTGTGTCCATCTTCAGTTTAAACCAGCATCTGCAGTTCCTTCCTAAACATTCTCCTTACAGTAATTAGGGTCGCCAACTGTCCCATATTAGCCGGGACATCTCGTATTTTGGGCTAAATTAGTTTGTCCCATAGTAGGGTTGTCAACTTCCTCACTCCCAAATAAGGGACAAAGGGTGACGTCACCGCCCCCGCGCCCCACGTGACCTCACCCAGCCAGCGGCCACGTGCTCCCGCTCCACCAATGGCGGCCGCCCGACTGGGCGGCCGCCCGACTGGGCGGCCGCCATTGGTGGAGCGGGAGCGCGTGGCCGCTGGCTGGGTGAGGTCACGTGGGGCGCAGGACGGTGACGTTACCTTGTCCCGTATTTGGGAGTGAGGAAGTTGGCAACCTTATAGCTAATACACTCTTAATCCAGGCCACCATCTGGTAAAACTCTTCTGCACCTCCTGCCTCTTAGAGACAGAACATTTAACCCCAGCGCTCCCTGCTCCATTTCCCCTTGAATCCTTTAGTGAATAAAACTCTATTAACCTCCAAGTTCAAATTTATTTTTTGAACAAATGTCAATTATCCTTGAAGTAGTGCGTTTTGAACTTCTGTCACCTGTTAGAGGTGCCAGTTAACCCCACTCAAAGAGGTTTCTTCCCGATGATAGACATGAAATGCTGGAGTAACTCAGCGGGTCAGACAGCATCTCGGGAGAGAAGGAATGGGTGACGTTTCGGGTCGAGGCCCTTCTTCACACTGTTTCAGGCTGATTACCCCTCATCGTCAAAGTTAACGTCACCCATCCCTTCTCTCCCGAGATGCTGCCTGACCCGCTGAGTTACTCCAGCATTTTGTGTCTACCTTCGATTTAAACCAGCACCTGCAGTTTTTTTCCCTACTCATTCCCGATGTTTACCTTATCATGTGTATTAGTCCTAGAGTCAACAGCGTGGTGGAAACAGGCCCTTCGGCCCCACTGCTCCATGCCGACCAGGATGCCGCATCTAAGCTAATCCCATTTTCCTGCATTTGGCCCATGTCCCTCCAAATTGCTCCTATCCGTAAACTTTGATTACATAAAAACATATCCTCTTCACAAGATTGTTGCCAGGACTCGAGGGTCTGAGCTGTAGGGAGAGCTTGAGCAGGCTGGGAGTCTATTCCTTGGAGGCTGAGGGGTGATCTTATAGAGTTGTACAAAATCATGAGAGGAATAAATCGGGTGGACGCACTGAGTCTCTTGCCCAGAGTAGGGGAATCGACGACCAGAGGACATAGGTTTAAGGCGAGGGGGCAAAAATTTAATAGGAAGCTGAGGGGTATCTTTTTCACACAAAGGGTGGTGGGTGTATGGAACGAGCTGTCGGAGGTGGTACTTGAGGCTGGGACTATCACAACGTTTAAGAAACATTTAGTCAGGTACATGGATAGGACAGGTTTAGAGGGATATGGGCCAAATGCAGGCAGGTGGGACTAGTATAGATGGGACATGTTGGTTGGTGTGGGCAAGTTGGACCGAAGGGCCTATTTCCACGCTGTATCACTCCATGAATCTATGACCACCTCCCTCCTAGTTCTTTTGCTTATTGCTTTAAATCTGTGATCTCAATTCCTGACCGCCCTGGCGGTAGAAACAGTTTCCTCTAGTTTATTCTATCTAAACCTTTCAGGGAAAATACAATGGCCAAAAACTCCACCCGTGTGCGTGTGAATACTCATGAATGTTTAAAGATCTGTTCTCATTTATTACAATACAAGATATTGGCAGCTGATTACACGATAATTTACCAGACATCTTTAAGCAACAGTTAACTTAACAGAATTTTCACAGAAAATCGTGTCGATTGAGTTTCTAACAATGTATTTACAGTATTAAAATCATTACACGTGCACCTAGAATGGAAAGAGTTAAAAGCATTGAGTATGGACAGGTGTGGAGATACAGAAAGCTTCATTTTAATCAGCTGGTTAACATCTGAGTTTACACTTTTATTTAGAGCATGGCGCCAGGTTCTAAATGATTAACAACACCCTCTCCATCCCAACACATGGTCACAGAGTCGTTTACATTGTGGTGGTGTGGAATTAGGGGTGCCAACTATCTCACTCCCAAATAAGGGACAAAGGGTGACGTCACCGCCCCGCGCCCCACGTGACCTCACCCAGCCAGCGGCCACGCGCTCCCGCTCCACCAATGGCGGCCGCTGGCTGGGTGAGGTCACGTGGGTCGCGGGGCGGTGACGTCGCCTTGTCCCGTATTTGGGAGTGAGGTAGTTGGCAACCCTAGTTACTAAGCCCCATAATGCTGGAGTAACTCAGCGGGTCAGGCAGCATTTCTGGAGAGAAGGAACGGGTGACGTTTCGGGTCGAGACCTTTCTTCAGACCCATCCCGGTGGTGTGTGTTCTCTGGCTGCCATTCCAGTGCGTGCAAGGTTAACCGCTTAAACTTTGTTCCCACTGAACGATTAACTTGGCAAGATCACACTGCTATGGGATTTTCCGTACAGCCTGATGCGTTCTGCTTTGGTAAGAGAGTCAGCAAGTCTGTGCCAATTCCTGACCTGCTGGCGATCTATCTTATTTAACCCCAGAACCACTGCCGAGGTTAAAACACTGTCACACCCACCACTGCTGTACTGAGTGGTACAGGCGGCAGAGAGGGAGAGAGAGTGAGGGCAAACACCAGGGAGAGACACAGCCCGATAGATGGAAGCAACACAGGGGAATGGGGTGTCACGGGTCATGGGGAGAAGGCAGGAGAATGGGATTAGGAGGCAGAGATAGAATGGAACGGGCCGAATGGTCCACTTGTGCCCCCATGTCATGAACTTATCTGCAGTTTCTTGTGGGTGAGGGGGGGGGGCCTCATTGAAACTTACCGAACAGTGCAAGGCCTGGATAGAGTGGAAGAGGAGAGGATGTTTCCACTAGTGGGAGAGTCTGGGACCAGAGGTTATAAAATCCCAAGATCATTAGTGGAGACCAAGTCAGTGGATGTATTCTTTGCCACAGGCGGCTGTGGAGGCCAAGTCAGTGGATATTTTTTAAGGCAGAGATAGATAGATTCTTGATTAGTGCGGGTGTCAGAGGTTATGGGGAGAAAGCAGGAGAATGGGGCTAGGAGGGAGAGATAGATCAGCCACAATTGAATGGCGGAGTACACTTGATGGGCCGAATGGCCTAATTCTGCTCCTATCCCGTATGACCAGTCAGAGAGTTGTGAATCTGTGGAATTCTCTGCCTCAGCAGGCAGTGGCGGCCAATTCTCTGAATGCATTCAAGAGAGAGCTAGATAGTGCTCTTAAGGATAGCGGAGTCAGGGGGTATGGGGAGAAGGCAGGAACGGGGTACTGATTGAGAATGATCAGCCATGATCACATTGAATGGTGGTGCTGACTCGAAGGGCCGAATGGCCTCCTCCTGCACCTATTGTCTATTGTCTATTGACCTTATGCACTATTTGATTCCAACACCACTTCATCCCGAGAACTTCAACAATAGATCTTTCAAGGTTATCCCCTTCAGAAATTGTACACTATTCACATAATCGCCACACATTGTGCAACTATCACTTCTTAAGAAATGGCATTCAGTTTAAAAAGTACAACAAAGTAATTTTTTTAAATGTTTGGTATATAAACAAAAGAGATTAAATTCCATTCCTCAAGAGAGCTGATCAGCCTCAGCCTCTTGTGCTTGTTAAGTTAGACCCTGCATTCCTCGCATAGCAATGGGAAGTCTGTGCTGTCAGCCCCACTCAGTTGATTAATGCACCATCATTAAAACAAGGGAGAGTCAACAAAGCAACAGACCTTCACTCTTCCATCTCACAACCAGTGATAGCTCAGTCTGAAGAGGGGTCTCGACCCAAAATGTCACCTATTCCTTCTCTCCAGAGATGCTGCCCGTCCGGTTAATTTACTCCAGCATTCTGTGTGTATCTTCAGTGATAGTTCTATAAGAAAATAAACTGCAGATGCTGGTACAAATCGAAGGTGTTTATTCACAAAATGCTGGAGTAACTCAGCAGGTCAGGTAGCATCTCGGGAGAGAAGGAATGGGCGACGTTTCGGGTCTGAAGAAGGGTCTCGACCCGAAACGTCGCCCATTCCTTCTCTCCCGAGATGCTGCCTGACCTGCTGAGTTACTCCAGCGTTTTGTGAATAAATTCCTTCAGTGATAGTTCTGGTCTTGTGCAAAACACAAAATGCTGGTGGAACTCGGTTGGGTCAGGCTAGGCAGCAGCAGCCGTGGAGGGAATGGACAATGTTTCCAGTCCGGACGCTCTTTCAAACCCATCGCAGTATGGAGAAGAGTCCCAACCCAAAACGTCGTCTTCCCGTTCCTTCCACAAATACCGTCAGACCCGCTGAGTTCCTCCAGCACCGCGTCTTGCTAAAGATTCCAGCGTCTTGATCAGTACGGGTGTCAGGAATTAAGGGGAGAAGGCAAGAGAATGGGGTTGAGTGGGGAAGATAGATCAGGCAGCCATGATTGAATGGCGGAGTAGACTCGATGGGCCGAATGAGCTAATTCTGCTCCTATAATTTATGAACTAATCTGCCGTTTTTGTCTTCACTTACTCAAGAGTCAAGATCAAGAGTCAAGAGTGTTTTATTGTCATATGTCCCAGATAGGACAATGACATTCTTAAATACTCAGGACAATGCGTGGGTTGGCCTGATTTGGCGGCCAAAGTAACTGAGCTGACCTTCACACTGAAATTGGGCATATCCTCCCAGGGAAGCAAGCAGTCACAAAAACAGATCCCTTCCCTATCCTTATCGAACTTCCAAAGATAACATTGTGAGTAATGAGAGGAGACAGGGAGCTGGCCATGTGAAAGATGCAGTCTGTGGAACAGAGATGAGCGGTCCAAAACTTCACCCTTTCCACAGTGTTGCAGTCTCACCCTCAAAGACATACAGGTTTGTAGGTCAATTTGGCTTCAGTATGTTATAAGATTGTCCTTAGTGTTTGTAGGTTAGTGTACGGAGTGATCGCTCATCGGCATGGGCCAAAAGAGCTAGATACTCTTAAGGATAGCGGAGTCAGGGGGTATGGGGAGAAGGCAGGAACAGGGTACTGATTAAGAATGATCAGCCATGATCACATTGAATGGCGGTGCTGGCTCGAAGGGCCGAATGGCCTACTCCTGCACCTATTGTCTATTGTCTATAAAAGGGCCTGTTTCCGTGCTGTCTCTAAAGTCTAATAGTCTAATGAAAGTTGACTCCAACTTTACAAGTTGATGTTGGATCAGGCGACCAAAAGCTCAGGAGGATAAATTTTAATGGTGGAGGGGAAGAGCTTATTCTGAACTGGGTCCAAAACAGTTGAAGGCACAACCACTAAAGGTGGAACAAACAAAAGCAGATGCAGAAGGGGACTAAAATGGATGAGAGCTATGATATTGTAGGATTCTGGTTCTGAAGACTGCTGTAGAGTCTGTGAGACTCACAATGCTGGAGTAACTCAGTGGGACAGGCAGCATCTCTGGATAGAAGGAATGGGTGACGTTTGGGGTCGAGACCCTTCTTCAGACTTCTTCAGAAGAAAGGTCTCACCCAATCCTTCTCTCCAGAGATGCTGCCTGCCCGGCTGAGTTACTCCAGCATTTTGTGTCTATCTTCAGTGTAAACCAGCATCTGCTGTTCCTTCCCACACAGAGTCTGGGAGGATGAGTTGGTCTGCAGGTAAGAGAATTGCCCAGCTGATAACCAGCCTTGCTGATTGTAAAGGTATTTTTAGTTCTGGGATTATCAATCACCAGCGATGTTTATCAGGAACCTGCTGAGTTCTAATGCACACCCAAATGGTTCATTAGTAATTCCAGCCATCTTTCCATGCATCTTTAATTCTGCTTCAGTATCCAATCCTGCATACTTTCTACCATCTAAGTTCACAAAATTAAGCATTACTAGTTCCGCGAAATCCTCGTATCATCCTTTGAAAGCAGTTCAGTGAATGAAAAGCAACAAAACGATATATTGTTCAATTAAACTTTGCAAGGCTCTCTACTCCAACATGGATGGAGTGCCAGTTTAGAAAGAGATAATACATTCATGAGTACATAAAAGCTGGAAGCGTCTAAGTTTGTTCTCTGATGGAACATGCAGGAAGGAGTTTCTTGGTCCATCACTAGTAAATACCAGGATTCTGTTTGCCAGATTTGCATTCTCATCTTCTTTCGTTTAGCACCTTTCACCGTTGGAC
Organism: Rhinoraja longicauda; assembly: GCF_053455715.1. Taxonomy (NCBI): domain Eukaryota; kingdom Metazoa; phylum Chordata; class Chondrichthyes; order Rajiformes; family Arhynchobatidae; genus Rhinoraja; species Rhinoraja longicauda. The sequence continues at coordinate 9,636,061 of NC_135993.1, forward strand.
ACACTGAACAAAGTCGCTTGGCTTTCTTGTTCTCATTCAGTGCAGCTTGTACCCATCCATAATTCGGAGAACGTCATCCAGTATTGAGGGCCCCAAGTCCAGGTCCAAGCCAAGGGACGATTCCGAGCCGCTGATGTAGGAGTCAGAAGGGAAGGGGCTGCCGTTGTTGAGGGACATCTCGCTGTTGAAGATCAAGGCCCTCTTCCTGTCCAGCTGCCCAATGCCAATGACTGAGCACTCCGAGGAGGTGCGCGACGCTGCGGACAGGGAGACGGATGAGCCAACCTTCTTGTCGAGCTTGGCCATGCTGGACCTCTCTTGGTGGTTGTGGAAGCACTCTGTGGTGCAGCTGACCGACATGGACCTCTGGCCGGGCCCTTCCTCCAGGTGCAGCCTGGGGGGCTTTGGCGGAGCTTGCTCTTGGTCTTGGGCCTCGTGGGTGTCGCTGAACACTGGGAGGGAGACGGCGTTCTTCAGCAGGGTGGGGTACCCCGCCGCCCCGTTGTTGAAGGGCCGCTCGTAGCCGTACACGCCGCCCAGTCCCTTCTCGGTGCTTTTCGAGGTCGGCCGCCCGTTGATGTTCGGGAGGAGGTCGTACTTGCCCTGCAGGAAGGAGATGTCCCCGAACATATCGCCCTCCCCGGCCCTCCCAATGTGGGCGCTGTGCCGGAAGTCACCCAAAGGAGGGCTGATCATGTCCCCCGACAGAACATCGCGCAGTCTCTGCTTCTTGCCCCGCTTGGGCGTTGATGTCTTTAGATACATGGGCGTCTTTGCAGGCATGTTGCAGCAACTGGGCCACAACAGAGGAGCCTTAAAAACGGGGATGAGTTCCTGGTCTCTCTTCAGTGCCAGGTCCTGGTTGATTAAGGCCTTCAGTTCTACTCAGAGATGGTCCTGACTTTAAAAGCACTTCCGCCGGCCCTGGTTATGCCTGATGTGAACGGTAAACACCAACACTGTACGATGCGTCACCTCGTATGCTTCACAGCCTAGAAACACACAAGCAAGGCAGGTTTTCAGTGTTAATTAAAGTAATCTTACGCACACAGTTAGACGGACATGCTTCAACCTTTCGATGGTAAACGGCATTATGATTTCAAATCATATTTTTGTTTTATTTGAGTTTTGAGAGAGAGAAGGGAAGAGGGAGAGGGGGGGAGACAGGGGGGGAGAGGGGTGGAGAGGGCGGGGGGGAGAGAGAGGGGAGGAGAGATGGGGGAGAGAGGGGGGAGAGAGGGAGGAGAGAGGGTGGGGAGAGGGAGGGAGGGAGGGGGAGATGGAGGGGGAGATGGAGGGGGAGGGGGAAAAGGCGGGGGAGAGGGAGGGGGAGAGGAAGGGGGAGGGGGGAGAGAGCTGGAGAGAGAGGGAGAGAGGAGGAGAGAGGGGGAGAGAGAGGGAGAGAGAGAAAGGGGGAAAGGGGGGAAGGGAGATGGAGACGTGAAGAGAGATCCATTTCTCCCCTTCCCCTTCCCATTCCCACACTGACCTTTCTGTCCTGGGTCTTCTCCAATGTCAGAGTGAGGCCACACGCAAATTGGAGGATTTGCACCTCATATCTCACTTGGGCAGTTTACACCCCAGAGGTATGAACACTGACTTGTCTAATTTCAAATAACTCCGGCATTCCCTCCCTCTCACCAGTTCCACTGTCTGCTTTCTTGTTACCCTGTCATTTATCACCTCTTCTCCACCCAACAATGGGCCATAATGGACCACACCCTTCCTGAGGTATCTGTTGCCGGCCCTGTTTTGTTCTGGCTTTCTCTCGCCTCCATTTTCCTCGTTCCCCTTCCCCTTGCTGCCTCACAATGCCAGAGACCCTGGTTCCATCCTGACTACGGGTGCACTGTGTAGGAGTTTAAACGTTCTCCCCGTGACCGTGTGGGTTTTCTCCGGGTGCTCCAGTTTCCTCCCACATTCCAAAGACGTGCAGGGTTGTAGGTTAATTGGCTTCGGCGAAAATTTGTACGTTGTCCCTAGTGTGTAGGATAGTGCTATTGCACGGGGATAGACACAAAATGTTGGCGTGACTCAGCGGCACAGGCAGCATTTCTGCACAGAAGGAATAGGTGACATTTTGGGTCGAGACCCTTCCTCAGACTGAGAGTCAGGGGAGAGAGAGGGAGACACAGAAAAGTTTCACGTGATCAATGTTACCGACGTTAATCCCATAATACATTAATGGCACTACAGATGAACAAATTAGTTAGCAAGAAAACTAAGTCACTCAGGCCCTCAAGTCTGCTATTCCATTTAAAAAAGATCACGGCTGATTGTAACCTCAACTCTGTATTCCTCGCCACCTGAAGTAACCATTAAAGAATCTAAACTACCTCTGCTTCAATGTTCAAAATATTTTAAAACTCTACTTCGACTACTCAAGTCCAGAGTCAAAAATATTTAATTGCCATATGCACCCAATCCAGAACAATTAAATTCTCTAAAGCTGCAGCAATTAAGAATGTATTAATTGTCCAGGTTCTGGTGCCTATAAACATTTGCGACTCTTACATAGAACATAGACATCGAGCACAAAACAGTATAGCACTGGAACAGGCCCTTCAGCCTCAATGTCTGTGCTGAACATGATGCCAACTTAAACTAATCTCCACTGCCTGCATGTGATCCATATCCCTCTATTCCCGGCTTGGACAGAGCGGATGTGGAGAGGATGTTTCCATTGGAGAGTCTAGAACTAGAGGTCATAGCCTCAGAATTAAAGCACGTTCTTTTAGGAAGGAGATGAGGAGGAACTTCTTTAGTCAGAGGGTGGTGAATCAATGGAATTCATTGCCACAGAAGGCTGCGGAGGCCAAGTCAATAGATATTTTTAAGGCAGAAATAGATATATTCCTGATTAGTAAGGGAGTCAGGGGTTATGGTGAGAAGGCATGAGAATGGGGTTGGAAGGGAGAGATAGATCCACAGTGATTGAATGGCGGAGTAGACTTGATGGGCTAAATGGGCTACTGTAATTCTGCTCCTATCACTTATGATCTTATGACCTATGTCTATGTGTCAATGCAACTCAGCCACAAAGTGCTGGAGCAACTCAGCGGGTCAGGCAGCATTTCTGATACAACTATCTAACCCAACAGCCTCTTAAATGCCACTATTGTATCTAGGGTTGCCAACTTCCTCACTCCCAAATACGGGACAAGGTGACGTCACCGTCCCGCGCCCCATGTGACCTCACCCAGCCAGCGGCCAAGTGCTCCCACTCTACCAATGGCGGCTGCCCGGGCTGGGAGGCTGCCATTGGTGGAGCGGGAGCACATGGTCACGTGGGGCGCGGGGCGGTGACGTCGCCCTTTGTCCCTTATTTGCGAGTGAGGAAGTTGGCAACCCTATTAATACGAGACAAGGGCGGTCCCTTATGGGACAAACTAATTTAGCCCAATATACAGGATGTCCCGGTTAATACGGGACAGTTGGCAACCCAAATTGTATCTGCCTCCACCATCACCTCCTGGCAGTGCGTTCCAGGTGCCCACTACTCTCTGTGTACAAAACTCTCCCCTAATGCGGGCAACTAGAACTGTACACAATGCTCCAAATGCAGCCGAACAAAACTCCTAGAAAGCATCGTGAAAGTTGCATAGACTTGCAATCCTCTGAAGGAAAAAATACTTTGCCTCTTATTTCTTATTAGTGACTCCCGGTACCAGATTCCCACACAAGTAAACATTTTCTGCACATCCGCCTTATTAAGACCCATCAGGATCTTACATGTTTCAATCAAGACCCTCCCAAACTCCAGTGGATTTCAATCTGAGTTTATCATGCCTTTCTTCACACAAAAGCTAACCCTTTCACAAGGTTCATTCAGTAAACCATCTCTGTAAACCCATTCAGTAAACGCTCTTCTCTCCTCCTTTAACTACACCGATACTTTAAACTACATAACAACTTAAATGAGAGGGTGGCACATTGGTGTGGTTGGTAGAGCTGCTGCCAAGGGCCTGTTTCCATGTTGCATTTCTGAACCAAACAGGGCTCACCCATGCCCGAAATGGGGGAAACTTAATCTCTGTATTTATGCATTCAATTCCCATAGCAATACAAAATAACATTTTGTGTAGGAAAGAACTGCAGTGCTGGTTTAAATCGAATGTAGATACAAACTGCTGGTGTAACTCAGCGGGACAGGCAGCAACTCTGGAGAGAAGGAATGGGTAACGTTTCGGGTCGAGACCCTTTTTCAGTAACTCAGCGGGATAGGCAGCATCCCTGGAGAGAAGGAATGGGTGACGTTTCGGTTCGAGACCCTTCTTCTCAGTCTGAAGAAGGATCTCAACCCGAAACGTCACCCATTCCTTCTCTCCAGAGATGCTGCCTGTCCCGCTGAGTTACTCCAGCATTTTGTGTCTACCTTCAAAATAACATTTTGCTCACTTTCTTCATTATTTGACATTGGATAAGTATTGGTTTCGTATTGCCACGTGGACAGCTACAGAGGTAGTGTAGATTAAAAAAAGTGCAAGGGCCACAGCGAGGTAGATTGGAAGATCAGAAATCACCCATAGCATACGAGAAATCATTTCAAGAGTCCGATATCAATGGGGAAGCTGTTCTTGAATCTAGTGGTACGTGGTTTCAAGCGCTGGTATCTTTAGAGGGGAGAAGAGGGAATGAGTGAGATATGAATGGTTCTTGATTATGTCGACTGACATGATTAACACCAGGATACCAGGCTGATGTCAGCTGTGCGTGGTATCTATAGTTACAACACTCTGTGGTACAAGGTTCTTGATTCTAAGGCAGCGAGCCGATGTTGAATTCACAATGTTCACAAAGTATCAACTGTTCTTCTTGACTTCCTCAGGAAAAGAGTGGTTCAACAGAGGGAAAAAAGGGATGAAAATATGAGATGCTTATTTATTCAAGTAATCACCTTGACCTCCTCCCTCGGGGTTAGTTGTGACAAAGCTGCACAAAACTTCCTCCCACATTGCTTTTGTCCAGAAATGTGAATGTTGGAATTTATGAATGCCTCCATTTTGAGTAAAATGAAAATTGCTTAAAGTCAACGCACTTGAGAAGTCTGCACCATTTCCCATACCTTGCTTGGTTTACATTTAAAGTCAGGTCAGGCATTGAAGGTTTGGCGAGAATTCAGAACAAAAGGTTACATTGTCGAAACAAAGAACTGCAGATATTAGCTTATACCAAATATAAACACAAAGTGCTGGAGTAACTCAGCATCTCTGGAGGAAAGGGATAGGTGATGTTTCGGGTCAGGGGCCTTCTTCAGACTGAAATAGGGAGTGGGAGGAGTAACTCAGTGGGTCAGGTACCATCTCTGGAGAAAAAGGATAGGTGATGTTTGGGATCAGACTGTAAGTAGGGGGTGGGGGGAAGAGCTAGAGGTGAGGAATCAGTGAGAGAAGGTCTTACCAGTGAGAACTCCCACTCTTCATATTGCCAATTTTAACCCTGAAAATATTCTGTCTTCTGTGATCATTTATGAAGAATTTTTTGTGTGAAAAAAATACCTTCGATTTGTACAAGCATCTGCAGTTATTTTCTTACATTTATGAAGAAATGTTGCTTTTGCCTTAATTTTAAAGAGAGCTTGCACATAAGGAAAACGGAAAAGCATTGAATTGCCACAATTTCACTCACAGATTGCCAGGCACTCGAGTAGTTAAAAAAAAAAGCAACACAGCCAGACCTTTATATAATTAAAGAGACATTTTGGCAGTGAACAAACTGCTGGTGGAACTCAAAGGGTTAGGCAGCATCTGTGGAGGTAAAATGGACAGACAACATATTGGGTTGGCTTCAGACAGAAGGGTCATGACCCAAAATGTCACCTGTCCTTTCCCTCCACAGATTAGGGCAGCAAAGAGGCGCAGTGGTAGAGCTGCTGCCTTACAGCGCCAGAGACCCGGGTTTGATCCTGCCTACGGCTTCTGTCTGTCTGGAGTTCGTACGTTCTCCCTGTGACTGCGTGTGGGGTTTTTTCCGGTGCTCCGGATTCCTCCCACATTCCAAAGAAGTGCAGTTTTGTGGGTTACTTGGCTTCTGTAAATTGTACCTAGTGTGCAGGGTTGAATTAGTGCAGGGGTGATCGCTGGTTGACATGGACTCGGAGAGCCGAAGAGCCTGTTTCCAGATGCCTGACCTGCTGAGTTCTCCCACTGTTAGTTTTTTTTGCTCAAGATTCCAGCACCTGCGATCTCTTGTGTCTCCAGACATTTGTCAATGTTAAAATGTCACTAAAGTGTCAGGGGACCACACACAGTCCATCCCCAACCTATCAATAGCTGGCAATGCTTGGGTCAAATGTTATGAGAGAGAGAGAGAGAGAGAGAGAGAGAGAGAGAGAGAGAGACACACACACACACACAACAATAAATTTGCAGAAATTTTCCAATGTGTAATTTGAATTAACATCATATTCACTTGAAAATATGCGGCTTGTGTAATATTGGGTGGGTGCTCGTTAAAAATTGCAGCATGTACTGGTCTTGGTATGTTCCTGTGTATAAAAGGAAAGACATCAGAGACCACAGATGTTGTACTGCGGAGCAAAAAAACAAACTGCTGGAGGAACTCAGCAAGTCAAGCAGCATCTGGCCGGGCAGAGGGATGATCAGTGTTTCAGGTCAAGACCCAGCATTAGAACTTAACAACAAGAGGCCTCTGGTAAAGACAAATCAAAGCATTATTATAGTTACACATTAATATTCTTTCCACATCCCACCATTTGGAAGCAAATGCAAAATTTAGTTTAACACAAAAAGCTGGAGTAACTTGGAGGGTCAGACAGCATCTCTGGAGTAAAGGAATAAGTGTCTGAAGGGTTCAGTCTGATGAAGGGTCTCAGACCAAAACATCACTTATTCCTTTTCTCCAGAGATAATAGACAATAGACAATATATCATATATCATATATATACAGCCGGAAACAGGCCTTTTCGGCCCACCAAGTCCGTGCCGCCCAGCGAGCCCATTAACACTATCCTACACCCACTAGGGACAATTTTTTTAAAACATTTTACCCAGCCAATTAACACCTGTACGTCTTTGGAGGCCATTCAGCCCTTCGAGCCAGGAGGAGGAGGCCATTCGGCCCTTCGAGCCAGCACCGCCATTCAATGTGATCATGGCTGATCATTCTCAATCAGTACCCCATTCCTGCTTTCTCCCCATACCCCCTGACTCCGCTATCCTTAAGAGCTCTATTTAGCTCTCTCTTGAATGCATTCAGAGAATTGGCCTCCACTGCCTTCTGAGGCAGAGAATTCCACAGATTCACAACTCTCTGAGTGAAAAAGTTTTTCCTCATCTCCGTTCTAAATGGCCTACCCCTTATTCTTAAACTGTGGCCCCTTGTTCTGGACTCCCCCAACATTGGGAACATGTTTCCTGCCTCTAACGTGTCCAACCCCTTAATAATCTTATACGTTTCGATAAGATCTCCTCTCATCCTTCTAAATTCCAGTGTATACAAGACTAGTCGCTCCAGTCTTTCAACATATTGCAGTCCCGCCATTCCGGGATGCTGTCTGACCTGCTGAGTTGCTCCAGCTTTTTGTTTCTATCTTCGGTTTAAACCAGCATCTGCAGTTCCTTCCTACACAAATTTAATTTAGTTTAGTTTAGTTTAGTTTAGAGATACAGCACAGAAACAGACCATTTGGCCCACTGAGTGTGTGTCGACCAGCACACTAATAATATCCTACACACATTAAGGACAATTTGCAATTATCCCAAGCCAATTAACGTACAAGTCTGGGCGCCATTGGAGTGCAGGAGGAAGCCGGAGATCCTGGAGAAAACCCACTCAGGCCACAGGAACAAACTCCGTACAGCCAGCACCCATAGTCAGGATCGAACCCGGGTCTCCGGTGCTGTAAGGCAACAACTCTACCGCGGCCCCACCGTGCGGCCCCAGGTTTGGTCAGACATCACGTTAAAAGAGGTCTAGAAAACAGAGAGCTTTTGGAAATGGAAAAAAAGACAAATCTGCTAATGCCTGTATCTAACCATAACTTATCTATGCAGCATTTATTGTCTAGGTTACTGTCTGCATGTTTCAAGGAAGAATAAAATATTAATTATCTTTAAAGGTCTAAGCTACAGAGAATCAAGGCACCTTACAAAGGAAAAACTTTTTCAGTCAGAGGGTTGTGAATCTGTGGAATTCTCTGCCTCAGAAGGCAGTGGAGGCTAATTCTCTGAATGCATTCAAGAGAGAGCTAGATGGAGCTCTTAAGGATAGCGGAGTCAGGGGGTATGGGGAGAAGAAAGGAACGGGTACTGATTGAGAATGATCAGCCATGATCACATTGAATGGCGGTGCTGGCTCGAAGGGCCGAATGGCCTCCTCCTGCACCTATTGTCTATTGTCTATTGTCTATTGACCACAAAAGTAAAACGTTGTCAAGCAGGTCTTTTGATTCAAAGGCAGTCGTTTAAAGTTCTACACCAAAGAACTGACCACCTAACATCGCGGAGGTGCGGTGCGAGGGTTGCCAACTTCCTCACTCCCAAATACGGGACAAGGTGACATCACCGCCCAGCGCCCCCCGCGACCTCACCCAGCCAGCGGCCACGTGCTCCCGCTCCACCAATAGCGGCCGAATCAGAGATGGATTATGTGCAATAGGGTGGAAATTGGCAACTAAGGTAATGAAACTTCTCCGTACAAGATCAGGAAGCAGCAACAACACAGTTGTCAGAATATGTAATTGTTTCATTTTATCTGTAGGTTCCTCCTATCAATTTGATAATAAAAACAAACAATAATCATACTATTCTGAAAAAAAATATATTGTTTCTACAGCTTAAAGGAAGTTCAGAGATTCAAAAAGGAACACCCATCATTGATTGCTCCAATTTGGCTAAAACATCGACATCTAATACACCTTGAGAAACCTATACACATGCTCCGTTAGTTGAGAGATTGTGTAAATGCATGAAATTTGTGTTTAAGTCACAGAAGGCAGCAAAGATGGCAAAAGGAGAGTGTTACAAATGGAGTGATAAAAATTTGCAAAATCAAGGACAAATGAGAACGAAAACAGGACATAATTACTCAGAAGAACACAAAGAATACGGGTCACAAAGAGCCGGAATAACTCAGCGGGTCAGGCAGCATCTCTGGAGAAGAGGAGACTCAAGCCTGAAGAAGGGCCTCAATCAGAAACGTCACCTGTTCCTTTTCTCCACAGATGCTGCCTGACCTTGGTGAATAACTCCAGCTTTTTGTGTCAATCTTCGGTTTAAACCAGCGTCTGCACTTCCTTCCTACACAAAGAATGAGGGAGTTTAGAAAAATGTTTCTTGAATCTGTGAGTAATGTTATGCCTTGGAGCTGGAATTTATTGAGAGTGTTCCTATTCTTGATGTAGCAAATCTGTTTTCCTTACACTGGGCTGGAATTCCCCCTGAACTAACATCAGGATTTAGGAATGACATCTGCAGAGAGGTCAAATTCTTAACCTTACCCAGTTCACAAACTTCAGAGTAGTGTTTCCACAATAAACAGCAGGACTAGTGAGATTAAATTTAATACTCTTAACTGTAGTAGAAGCCTTTGTAAAAGGAAGTATCAATCCAGTATAATTTCTCTCTTAAGGGATAAATTTCATCGATCATAATTGCAAATTTTAAATTTCAAGCTCATAGTTCTCAACTGACATTAACAACTAGGGTTGCTAATAGTCCTGTATTAGCCGGGTCATCCCGTATTTTGGGCTAAATTAGTTTGTCCCGTACGGGACCGCCCTTGTTCCTTCAGCTCAGGGGTGACCGCGCTTTTGCGGTTGCAGCTCCTAGACTGTGGAACAGCATCCCTCTCCCCATCAGAACTGCCCCCTCCATCGACTCCTTTCAGTCCAGGCTCAAAACCTATTTCTACTCCCTGGCGTTTGAGGCCCTCTGAGGGGGCGCTGTGAATTGTTTATGTATGTGCTGTTATGTTTGTGTGCCATTGTATGCTCGTTCTTAGTACCTGAACTGATGTACAGCACTTTGGTCAACGTGGATTGTTTTTAAATGTGCTATACAAATAAAATTGACTTGACTTGACTTGTTCCATATTAGTAGGGTTGCCAACTTCCAAATAAGGGACAAAGGGTGACATCACTGCCCCGCGCCCCACGTGACCTCACCCAGCCAGCGGAAACGTGCTCCCGCTCCACCAATGGCGGCCGCCATTGGTGGAGCGGGAGCACGTGGCCGCTGGCTGGGTGAGGTCACGTGGGGCGCGGGGCGGTGATGTCACCTTGTCCCGTATTTGGGAGTGAGGAAGTTGGCAACCCCTATATAATAACACTCTTACCTTCCTGTCAGACAGTAAAAGGTTTGAAACAGAACATACTGTTAAGGATAAAGCAGTCTGACACTTCATTAAAGGATTGCCAGAGGTGCTGTCACTACTGAGACATTCATCTGATCCATTGCAAGTGATGCTGGTTTGTATCAAAGATCGACACAAAGTGCTGGAGTAACTGGGTCAGGCAGCATCTCTGGAGAAAAAGGATGGGTGATATTTCAGATTGGGGAAGGATCCCAACCCAAAACATCACCCATCCAAACCACCTATCACCCATCCAAAATAATGGACCTACTGGACTTATATTCACTGGATTTAGAAGGACGAGGGGGGATCTTATAGAAACATATAAAAGTATTAAGAGATTGGACAGGCTGGATGCATGAAAAATGTTGCTGATGTTGGGGGAGTCCAGAACCAGGGGTCACAGTTTAAGAATAAGGGGTAGGCCATTTAGGACTGAGATAAGGAAAAACTTTTTCACCCAGAAATTTGTGAATCTGTGGAATTCTCACCCACAGAGAGCAGTGGAGGCCAATTCACTGGATGTATTCAAGAGAGAGTTGGATATAGCTCTTAGGGCTAACGGAATCAAGGGATATGGGGAGAAAGTCGGAACGGGGTACTGATTCTGGATAAGAAAATATCTGCAGATGCTGGTACAAATCAAAGGCATTTATTCACAAAATGCTGGAGTAACTCAGCAGGTCAGGCAGCATCTCAGGAGAGAAGGAATGGGTGACGTTTCGGGTCAAGACCCTTCTTCAGACTGAAGAAGGGTCTCGACCCGAAACGTCGCCCATTCCTTCTCTCCTGAGATGCTGCCTGACCTGCTGAGTTACTCCAGCATTTTGTGAATAAATACTGATTCTGGATGAGCAGCCATGATCATATTTAATGGTGGTGCTGGCTCGAAGAGCTGAGTGGCCTACTCCTGCACCTATTTTCTATGTTTCTATCCTTTTACTCCAGAGATGTTACTTGACCCTCTGAGTTACTCCAGCACTTTGCATCTATCCCATTAAAACTACGATTGTCTGCATTTAGTTACAATAACACCATGGCGATACAATCCACATTATTAATGTTCTTAAATATTAGGTTCAGAAGATTACTATACACACCAAGAGTTGGCAATTTCCAACAAAATTTCTGGTTCAGTTTATGCTGCTCCAACATTTGTTTTACGCAGAAGATAGACACAAAAAGAGCTGGAGAAACTCAGCGGGACAGGCAGCATCTCTGGAGAAAAGGAATAGGTAACATTTCGGGTCGAGACCCTTCTTCAGACTGAGAGGGAGACGAGAAATGCAGAGAGCGATATATAGAGATATAGAACAAATGAATAAACAAATTACCCGAAACATCACCTATTCCTTTTCTCCAGAGATGCTGCCTGTCCCACTGAGTTACTCCAGCGTTTTGTGTCAACCTTCGGTTTAAACCAGCATCTGCAGTTCCTTCCGACACATTTGTTTTACACACCTGGCTTCTCACCCTCAGCCACCCCTTGAGTCTGAAAGCTTTCCAAATTTGCATGTCAATTATCTATTAAACTGACCAAGCAGAAAGATCAATTAACAGTAAGTGCTTCTTAAACAGGGGATAATTGTCGTCCACCCCCTCGGCCCCCCCGCAATGACAATCAACATCTCAGACTTACAATAAGATCAATTTCTATCCCATTCCTTCTCTCCTGAGATGCTGCCTGACCTGCTGAGTTACTCCAGCATTTTGTGAAATAAATACCTTCGATTTGTACCAGCATCTGCAGTTATTTTCTTACACGAAAGAAACAATTTAAACTGCTGACTGTCAAATCAATCTCCTGGGGGGGGAGGGGGAGGAGGAGAGGGGGAGGGGGGGGAGGGGGAGGTGGAGAGGGGGAGGGGGGGAGGGGGGGGGAGGGAGGGGGAGGGGGAGGGGGAGGGGGAAGGGGAAGGGGAAGGGGAAGGGGAGGGGGAAGGGGAGGGGGAGGGGAAGAGGGAGGGGGAGGGTGCACCAATGCAGGAGAGGTTTGGGCCCAACGACCCGTATGGGACTTGGACTAGTATTGCAATAGGATTACTGCAGTAAAGTCTGCATCCAAGCTGAGGCAAGGTGACTACCAAGGTGAAGAAGGGTCTCGACCCAAACGTCACCCATTCCTTCTCTCCAGAGATGCTGCCTGACCTGCTGAGTTACTCCAGCTTTTTGTGTCCATCTTCGTGGTCACGGGGAGAAGGTGCAAACTCCGTACAGACAGCACCCGTAGTCAGGATCGAACCCGGGTCTCTGGCGCTGTGAGGCAGCAACTCTGCCACTGGGCCGCCCGTGTTGTAGAAAAGATTCCAGCACCTGTAGTTCCTTGTGATCTCATTTGACAACCATATTTGCTTACATAGAAATAATGGTACATTTCATTGACTGCAGACCATCTTGGAACGCTTCCAAAAGAAATGAAAGACCATATGAAGAAATAAATACAACTTCCTTCCTTCCAGCTTTATTGTCCAGTTACAGATGTCGTAGATAAACTGAATTAACCAAAGACACTCATGTTTATAGTCAGCATTTCTCTAAGAGAGTTCTGTTCAATGTATTTTTATCAAATTGTTGCCATGTGTAACACATACTCTTATTAATATAGAGAACCTCTAGGTGAAAGGTCAAGGCTTCTCATGCAGGGCATCAACAAGCTTGAGTAGAGTGGAAGATGAGAACGGTTCAGAAGTGTCATCTAATACCTTTGATGGAGTAAACGGGGTGAAATTGTTTCTCATGGGCAAAGGGCGGAAAAACAACTGGCTTCGTTTTAAGACGAATGGCAAATGAGCCAGAAATGATCTGAAGAAATGTGCAGGAAGAAATTTATTTTTGGACCAGCTCCGCTAGGCAGAGGAGAGTGTTAGTAGAGGGAAATTGGCTGGTTCTGCGGTCGAGAATGAAACAGGGGGCTTTAAGGCCTTCCTGGTGGGGGGATGGAGGTATAGAGTGACAGGATGTCCGTCTGAAGAAGGGTCTTGATCTGTAAAGTCACCCACTCCTGTTCTCCAGAGGTGCTGCTGAGTTGCTCCAGCATTTTGTGCCAATGATCTGAAGAAAAATGGTTTCACTTCAGACGTGGTGTGGATTTAAAGTGCCTGATGCGATGGTAGAATCAAATACCAAAGTAGTTTTCAAGCAGGAACTGGATAAAAACGCGAGGGAGGAAAACACTGCAGGAATGTGGAAAACAGAGCAATGTGTGGGAGGGAACTGCAGATGCATCGAAGATGTCTGAAGAAGGGTCTCGACCCGAAACGTCGCCCATTCCTTCTCTCCTGAGATGTTGCCTGACCTGCTGAGTTACTTCTGCATTTTGTGAATAAATACCTTCGATATTGAATCTAAGTCTGAAGAAGCGACTCGACCCAAAATGTCACTCCAGAGATGCTGCCTGTCCCACTGAGTTACTCCAGCATTTTGTGTCTATCTTCGGTGTACACCAGCATTTGCAGTTTCTTCCTACACATTACATATGAACATGTTACCATTTGATCCAAACTCTTCATTTCAATGCATTAAGCTCAGAGTGAGATTGCAAAGAACAGGACAATTGCAACTTTACAGTCAATAGAGCGAAAAGTTTCAAGTGGCATTGATTGTAGCAGTAAAGTATGTGGACAGAAATTTGTCCACAAATTTACATCTCATTCCCTGCAATCTGCTCTAGCCTTGAAACAGCCCAGTACAGATTGGAGGATAGAGATAAAAGGAACTGCTTGCATAAAAAAGCACACAAAGTGCTGGAGTAACTCAGCGGGTCAGGCAGCATCTCTGGAGGATGTAGGTAGGTGACGTATCAGGTCAGGACCCTTATTCGGACTGATTGACGTGGGGTGGTAGGGGGGAAAGAAAAGGAAAAGAGCTGAAAAAGCGATGGGGCGCCACAAAGCGTGGCAAGTAATATTTGTACAAAATGCTGGAGTAACTCAGCGGGTCAGGCAGCATCTCTGGAGGATGTGGGTAGGTGACGTTTCGGGTCAGGACCCTTATTCAGACTGATTGAAGTGGGGTGGCAGGGGGGGAAGAGAAGGAAAAACGATGGGGCGCTACAAAGCATGGCAAGTAATAGTTGTACAAAATGCTGGAGTAACTCAGCGGGTCAGGCAGCATCCCTGGAGAACAGGAATAGGTGACATTTCGGGTCGAGACCCTTCTTCAGACTACGAGGCAGGGGGGAGGGAAACTAGAGGTATGAAAATGTACAAAGAATCAAATGAATGAAAGGTATGAAAAGAACAAATTATAGCCAGCGATGATGTTCAAGGTGGAGCCCACAATGGCCATTGTTGGCTGTGGAGAGTTGCATACAGGTGAGGCAGGTTTGGTGGGCAGATTGGTGGCAAATGCTAGAGGTGGAAAAGGGACAAAATGTTGTGGGATAAGGAGCGAAATTGTGAAGCCAGAGAAAGAGATGTAGGCGAAAGGAGAGAGAGGAAGGGGAAAGAAAGGCAGGATAATGGAGGTGGGGGGGAGGGGGAGAAGGGGTCAGGATAATGGGAGAAATAGGTGCGCACCTTGGTGGGACATGTAAAAGAGAGGGTGGGGGAAAGGAGGGGAGGAGGATGGGGAGGTATTAGATCGGAAGACCAAGATAAACGCGCTCTTGCGATCATCCTCAACACGTCTGCATTGTTTATTGCAAGGAAGAAACTGCAGGTGCTGTTTTTCACCAAAGACAGACACAAAAGAGAGTTGTGAATCTGTGGAATTCTCTGCCTCAGAAGGCAGTGGAGGCCAATTCTCTGAATGTACTCAAGAGAGAGCTAGATAGAGCTCTTAAGGATAGCGGAGTCAGGGGGTATGGGGAGAAGGCAGGAACGGGGTACTGATTGAGAATGATCAGCCATGATCACATTGAATGGCGGTGCTGGCTCGAAGGGCCGAATGGCTTCCTCCTGCACCTATTGTAAAATGCTGGAGTAACTCAAACTGAGACGGTCTGAAAAAGAGTCTCGACCCAAAACATCACCCATTCCTTCTCTCCAGAGATGCTGCCTGTCCCGCTGAGTTTCTCCAGCATTTTGTGTCTACCTTTTTGTTTATTCCTCCAATGGCCTTCCTCTGTCAACCAACTGGGTATGAAAGCACTCACCTGGGTCAAATGTCATATCTCCAGCTATGGCCAGAGAACACCACCACCCCCCCATGCCTTTTTTTTCTGTAACCAAACCATCATCTCTGATCTTCCCAGTGGTCAACCCATCTCCATCAAGTCACTCCCCCCAGCAACTTCATCCAGAGACTAAGTGGTTGTATGCTGTATAGTATAGTATAGTATAGAGATACAGCTCGGAGGAAGCAGGCCCTTTGGCCCACCGGGTTCACGCCAATCTACGATCCCCGTACACTAACACTATCCTGCACACATTAGGGACAATTTACAATTATACCAAGCCGATTAGCCGACAAATCTGTACTTCTTTGGAGTGTGGGAGGAAACCGAAGATCCCGGAGAATGTACAAACTCCGCTCAGACAGCATCTGTGGTCAGGATGGAATGCGGGTCTCTTGTGCTGTACGGCAGCAACTCTACCGCTGTGCCACCGTGCCTTGTACACTGACGACCACCCAGCTTCACCTCCCTTAACCCTTTCACTGCCTCTGCATCGTCGTCAGGCTGCGTGTCTGACATCCACAACTAGATGAGCGGGACTTTCCTTCAACTAAAGAATCCTCTCCTTACAGTCATCTGAGGCTGAACAAAACGGTTGGAAAAAAGCAAAGTGCTGAAGGAAGTCTCGACCCGAAATGTCACCCATTCCTTCTCTCCTGAGATGCTGCCTGACCTGCTGAGTTACTCCAGCATTTTGTGAAGGAACCCAGCAGGTCAGGCAGCTGAGAAGGGAATGTACAGATGACATTTCAGGTTAGGACTCTTCTGCAGGCTGTTGGCAACATAGATACAATTTGATCCCAAGACAAGATCCCAACAGCATGTCTGCACAATGATTCCTGGTCCATTATCATAACACTTTTCAACTTCCCCGCCTTCCTTCAGTTCAACAGGAAACCCCATCCATGAAGGTGAGAGGGGAAAGATTCATTACGAATCTATGGGGCAACTTTTCTCACGCAGAGTGGTGGGTATGTGGAATGAGCTGCCAGAGGAGGTAGTTGAGGCCGAAACTAAAACAACTCTTAAAAGGCATTTGAACAGGTACATGGATAGGAAAGATTTAGAAGGATATGGGCCAAGTGCTGGCAAGTGGGAATAGTGTAGATGGGGCAGTTTGGTTGGCCTGGAAAGCTGAGCCAAGGGGCCTATTTCTCTGCTGTACCACTCTATGACATGCCTTTGCTATCTCTACCGTATTTATGCACTTCTAGATAATTTCTCTCACTCTTCATAAAGTGGAGTCATTCAAAACTCTGTTGCACATCGAAACTCTTCCAAAATGTTTCCTGACCTGTACTGGCCCTTTGTTATGTAACACCCAAACCTTAAAACTCTCAAAGTCTGTTTACTTCTTTTTCAGTATTGGGTGGCGCAGTGGTAGAGTTGCTGCCTCACAGCGCCAGAGACCCGGGTTCAATCCTGACTACGGGTGCTGTCCATTCAGAGTTTGTACGTTCTCTCTGTGACTGCGTGGGTTATCCCTGGGTGCTCTGGCTTCCTCCCACACTCCAAAGATGTACACGTTTGTAGGTTAATTGGCTTCGGTAAGGATTGTAAATTGTCCCTAGTGTGTAGGATAGTGCTAGTGTATGGGGATGGCTGGTCGGCATGGACTCGGTGTGTGGAAGAGCCTGTTTCCGTGCTGTATCTCTAAACTAAACTAAAATAAACCCTGTTTCCAAATCCCTGCCCATTCTCGTATCATCTCCTCCAGCCCTGTGAGATTTCTGGCTCTACCATTTAAGTGCCCATGAGTGGTTGTATCTGCTCCACCATTGGCAAGCATGCCTTTAATTGCCTAGACCCTGAGCTCTGGATTTTCCTCCCTGATTGTACTTGTTTCACATCTCTTTCTCCCATTCAACAATGCTCTCTCAATTCAACAAGTGCTCTCCCATTCAACAAACCCCTCCCTTCCACCATACTCTTGGTCATCTATCCTGTTATCCCTGTGTGAATCTCCGTCTTAAATTTTGTTTGATATTGCTCCTGGGAAGTGATGTGGAACATTTACTGCGTTAAAGTTCAGGTTAAATCGGTTGCTGTTGTACCAGGATGTGTATGAAGGATGCAGGCTCCTTCATAAATCTGTCTGCAAGCAAGATTTAGAGCCAAATCCAATTAAGAACATGATTTAACTTGTTCTACATTCATTGTTTAACCTGTCTCAATTAGCTTTCTTCTACAGGTGGCCTTGCTTATCTCAACCACAAATCCAAGCCGTCAATTCTACCGAAAGAGGGTTACATTTTGAATTGGTCATGGTGAACCTCGAATTTGGTCTCCTTACACTCTGCTGAATGGAAGGGTTTTTCTAAGCAACTCGAATGGCCAATAGACAATAGACAATAGGTGCAGGAGTAGGCCATTCGGCCCTTCGAGCCAGCACCACCATTCAATGTGATTAGACTAGTGACGGACATTTACTATAAACCCACTGACTTGCACAGCTATCTGGACTACACTTCTTCCCGCCCGGTCCCCTGCAAAAAGTCTATCCCCTACTCCCAATTCCTCCGTCTACGCCGCATCTGCGCCCGGGATGAGGTGTTTCACACTAGGGCTTCAGAGATGTCCTCGTTCTTCAGGAAACGGGGCTTCCCCTCTTCCATTATAGATGAGGCTCTCACTAGGGTCTCTTCAACATCCCGCAGCTCCGCTCTTGCTCCCCCTCCCCCCACTCGCAACAAGGACAGAATCCCCCTCATTCTCACCTTCCACCCCACCAGCCAGCGAAAAAAGGAAGGGTCTCGACCCAAAACGTCACCCATTCCTTCTCTCCCGAGATGCTGCCTGACCTGCTGAGTTACTCCAGCATTTTGTGAATAAATACCTTCGATTTGTACCAGCATCTGCAGTTATCTTCTTATATTCAATGTGTTCATGGCTGATCATTCTCAATCAATACCCCGTTCCTGCCTTCTCCCCATACCCCCTGACTCTGCTATCCTTAAGAGCTCTATCAAGCTCTCTCTTGAATGCATTCAGAGAATTGGCCAGGAACGAAGGATCACAAAAAGTGGTGAGCACAGCCAGGTCCATCACGGGTACTGATCTTCCCACCATTGTTTAGTTTAGTTTAGAGATGCAGCATGAATACAGGCCCTACGGCCCACCATGCCCGCACCCCACAGTCCTACACACACCCGAGACAATTTACATTTATACCAAGCCAATCAACCTACAAACAAACATGTACGTCTTTGGAGTGTGGGAGGAAACCGAAGATCTCGGAGAAAACCCACGCAGGAGAATGTACAAACTCCGTACAGACAAAGCACTCGTAGTTAGGAAGGAACCCAGGTCTCTGGCGCTGTAAGGCAGTAGCTCTACCGCTACGCCACCGTGCTGCCCGTTGAAGGGATCTATAGGAGGAACCGCCTCAGAAGGGCAGCCAGCATCATCAAGAACCCACATTGGCCATACATTCATTTCACTCTTGCCATTGGGAAGAAGGCACAGGAGTTTGAAAACTGTAACGTCCAGGTTCAAGAACGGCTTATTATCAACAACCATTGGGCTATTGAACACTACGAGCACCAAACATACTCCGAACTGCCTGGGTTGCATTAGGGGTTTTGAGCTTTGTTTTCTTTTCTGCACTATATATTTTTTTATTTTATGAACTTTTTCAATGTTTATTATATTCTCTTTTGAGTACTGTGTTTACAAACCTGCTATGCTGCTGCAAGCAAAAATGTCATTGTTGCAGTCTGTACATATGACAATAAAACACTCTTGACTCGAGCATTCTTGGTAAAATGGAGACACAAGAGACTGCAGGTGCTGGAATCTTGAGGAAAAGAGAAAGTGCTGGAGGAACGCAGCAGACCAGGCAGCAACCTGCAGTTAGTGTCCACTGTGAATTGTCATAAGTCATAAGGAATACGAGTAGAATTAGGCCATTCGGCCCATCAAGTCTACTCTGCCATAGGAGTAGAATTAGGCCATTCGGCCCATCAAGTCTACTCTGCCATAGGAGTAGAATTAGGCCATTCGGCCCATCAAGTCTACTCTGCCAAAGGAGTAGAATTAGGTCATTCGGCCCATCAAGTCTACTCTGCCATAGGAGTAGAATTAGGCCATTCGGCCCATCAAGTCTACTCTGCCAAAGGAGTAGAATTAGGTCATTCGGCCCATCAAGTCTACTCTGCTATAGGAGTAGAATTAGGCCATTTGGCCCATCAAGTCTACTCTGCTTTAGGAGTAGAATTAGGCCATTCGGCCCATCAAGTCTACTCTGCCATTCAATCATAGCAGATCTATCTTTCCCTCCTCTCCCCATTCTCCTGCCTTCTCCCCTCTGACACCCGTACTAATCAAGAATCTGTCTATCTGTGCCTTAAAAGTATTCACTGACTTGGCCTCCACAGCCTTCTGTGGCAAAGAATTCCACCGATTCACCACCCTCTGACTAAATAAATTTCTAAAAGAACGTCCATTAATCATTTAATTGTCCCTGAACAAACAAGCTTCTTAGGCCATTTCAGAGGCCATTTACCCGTACTGCTGGGCCACACAGGCCAGACTAGGAACGAAGATCATATGTCTATTCATGAACATCTGCACTCAGAATTCCCAAATGGATAAAATCGTCTTACTGGATGTCTCATTGAAACCATAGTCCC
Source organism: Rhinoraja longicauda (assembly GCF_053455715.1). Lineage (NCBI taxonomy): Eukaryota > Metazoa > Chordata > Chondrichthyes > Rajiformes > Arhynchobatidae > Rhinoraja > Rhinoraja longicauda. The sequence continues at coordinate 9,656,123 of NC_135993.1, forward strand.
ACCTCATGCAGCTGCTAGAAGGTCACCAGTTTGACACTCTGTAGGCAGAAATCCTAAACGGAATACATTCCTTCTGCCTGGTTCCAACACACCAATGTTAAGCAGATAATTTACTCCATATTTTGGTCAGATGCCTGCATGCAACTTGGTCTTTGATTAGAATCGAGCCTATAACTCACTGTCTGATGGATAGAAGTGCAGACATTCAGATAGACAAACGGGGAAAGGCAGACATATTATACATCTGAATCTCCTTTACGATTTAAGAAACAAAATGTTTCGAAATTTTGCGATCACGGTGGCGCGGCGGTAGAGTTGCTGCCTTACAGCGAATGCATCGCCGGAGAGCCGGGCTCGATCCTGACTACGGGTGCTGTCAATACAGAGTTTTATGTTCTCCCCGTGACCTGCGTGGGTTTTCTCCAAGATCTTCGGTTTCCTCCCACACTCCAAAGACGTGCAGGTATGTAGGTTATTTGGCTTGGTAAATGTAAAAATTGTCCCTAGTGCAGTGGTGTCCATACTTTTTTCAAAGAGGGCCAGATTTGATAATGTGAAAATACCCAAGGGCCAATACCCACCCCCCCCGGACCTTTAACCAATGCGCTCCTCCCCCCCTGACCTTTAACTAATACGCTCCTCCCCCCCCGGACCTTTAATTAATGCGCTCCCCCCCCCCGACCTTTAACTAATGCGCTCCCCCCCCCCCGGACCTTTAACTAATGTGCTCCCCCCCCCCCCTGGACCTTTAACTAATGTGCTCCCCCCCTCCCGGACCTTTAACTAATGCGCTCCCCCCCCCCCCCCCCCGGACCTTTAACTAATGTGCTCCCCCCCCCCCGGACCTCGCGTCTGACAATCAGCAGATCGGGCAGCGCTGACCGCTGGGAGGTGTAGTCATTGTAGTCGCCATCGCCACCGTCGCCTCTCCCTGGGGGGGGATGCGGCACCCGCCCGACTGACAGGAGCGCCTGCCAAAGAGCGTGCGGGGTGAGGAGAGCTCAGCTGCTGCTCTCCTGTTCCTCCCCCCCATCCCCCCACCCCGCACGCCCTCAACCCCGCCACCGGGAAGTGTAATCGCCGTCGCCTCTCCCGCTCGTGGCGGGGGGGGGGGGGGGGTCGGGCAGCGCTGACCGCCGGGAGGTGTAGTCACCCTCTCCCCTCTCCCCTCCCCTCCCCCCTCTCCCCGTCCCTTCATTCTGTTAGACAGTGCTGGCGGGCCATAAATAATAAATTTTAAGACGGAAGCTGCGGGCCGTATAAAATCTGACCTCGGGCCGCGATTGGCCCCCGGGCCGGACTTTGGACATGTCTGCCCTAGTGGGTGTAGGATAGTGTTAATGTGCGGGGATCGCTGGTCGGCACGGACCCGGTGGGCCAAAGGGCCTGTTTCTGCACTGTATCTCTAAACTAAACTAAACTAAACTAATGCTCAACAGGTCAGGCAGCATCTGTGGATGGAGACATAGATTTAAGTATCTGGTCAATTACCTCTCAAAATAAATTATGTAACTTGAAATGTTAAATTTGTTTCTTTCTCCAATGTCGACTGACCTGCTTTGTAAGTACATCAGTTTCTGGTTTTATTTCAGATTTTCAGCAACTGTAACTTGTTGGTTTACCTTTACTATTTAATACAGGTAGTTCTGCTACAATGTGAATCTGTGGAATTCTCTGCCTCAGAAGGCAGTGGAGGCCAATTCTCTGAATGCATTCAAGAGAGAGCTAGATAGAGCTCTTAAGGATAACGGAGTCAGGGGGTAGGGGAGAAGGCAGGAACGGGGTACTGATTGAGAATGATCAGCCATGATCACATTGAATGGCGGTGCTGGCTCGAAGGGCCGAATGGCCTCCTCCTGCACCTATTGTCTATTGTCCATTGTCTATTGTCTAATAGTTGTGTTCATAGGAGACCGTGTGTTATAGAAAATAGACACAATAGACTGGAGTAACTCAGCAGAACAGGCAGCATCTCTGGAGAGGAGGGATGGGTGATGTTTCAGATCGAGACCCTTCTTCAGACAAGAATATTATAGAAAATCATATTGTAAAGACAACTGTGTCAATGGGGAAAGGGGGTTAGAGGCGAGAGAGTTTCTGTCTCACAATAACAAAGTTATTTTTCCCACACGAGTTTCTAAAATTATGGTTTTTCTAATAGCAACAAGTTCATTTTTGTTGCGCAAGTTAAAAATAGTAAAGGGTACATGTTATATTGTTTAATAGACGATCATTACACAAGTGTCAATAGAGGCGATTGCTTTTCATTTTCAATGGCCACTGTGGTCAAAGTACCCACTGTGTTCTTAATAAACCATGGTGTCCGATTACTGTGAAGAAGTTATATGGAAAGTTTTCTCCCCCAATACTGTTTAAATCCAAGACAGCTTTTTTTGTACGTGTCATTTTCTAAAGTAACTATTTATGTGGTTCTCAAAATTGCATTACAACCAATTCAGCCACGTAACTTAAATAGTGTTCCCTAATTCATCACTGGCATTGTATTCAATTTGCTTTGTGGAAAAATGTATTGCATCATAACTACCTAGGGTCCAAAATCTCTGAAACCATTAATTGAATTGAACATTCAAAATAGCAGTGTTCTCTACAAGATTAATATGATTGTGGCCACAATCATGGCTGATCTATCTTTCCCTCTCAACCCCATTCTCCTGCCTTCTCTCTGATCCCTGACACCCGTACTATTCAAGAATCTGTCAATCTCCACTATAAAAATATCCATTGACTTGGCCTCCACAGCCTTAAGTGGCAACATATTCCACAAATTCACCACCCTCTGATTCCTCCTCATTTCGTTTCTGAAGGCACATCCTTTTATTCTGAGGTTATGTCCTCTGGTCCTCGACTCCCATTAGTGGAAACATCCTCTCCACATCCACTCTATCCAGGCCTTTCACTGTTGTGTAAGTTTCAATGAGGTCCTCACTCATCCTTCTAAACTCCAGTGAGCACATGCGTAGTGCCATCAAACGCTCATCCCAGTTGTCTTTACAATATGTTAAACCAATATTTCCTGGGATCATTCTCGTAAACCTCCTCTGGACCCTCCCCAACGTTCCTCAGATATGGGGCTCAAAACTGCTCACAGTGCTCCAAATGAAGTCTGACCAGTGCCCTATAAAGCCTCAGCATTACATCCATGTTTTTATATTCCAGAGCCTCAACTTTACATCACTGTTTTTATATTCTAGTGCCTCAGCATTACATCCCTGTTTATATATTGTAGTACTACATCAATGGTTCCTTTCTTATTCTCATTTCTTTCCAAAGCATTTTGTTGCCAGTGGTGTATCGTTGCAAGATGCAGGTTCCATGGCAGCCAATTTCCAAATAAAGAGCTGCAAAAGCATCCAGAATATTGAAATCGGCATTGATCTTATTTAAGTAAGGGCATTAATGCATTGGAAGTCAGTTCAGAGAAGGCTTCCTAGACGAATGTGGACAACCGGCCACGCTCGGATGCATCTGCTGAAATTTGGAAGAGTAGGAGGAGAAGATTGAAACATTTAAGTTCATAAGATCATAGGTGATAGGAGCAGAATTAGACCATTCAGCCCACCGAGTCTACTCTGCCATTCAATCATGGCTGATCCATCTCCCTCCTAACCCCACTCTCCCTTCTCCCCATAAATAAGAAAATAAGTTCCAGAAGGGTCTAACAATGTGGATGAGGAGAGGATGCTTCTTCTTGAGGGAGAATCTAGAATGGCAGAGCAGGTCAGGCTAATTGACTTACTCCTGCTCTTTATGCTTTGAATGATTTTGGTATTGTTTGAATAGTTTGCACATATTCCCTTGATCTTCTTGGAAATAATACCATGAGATCTATTGCATTCACCTGAAAGGAAAAGTCAGGCCGCAATTTAAAATATTGTAGAGGCTGACCAACAACGTAGCATTCCTTCAGTACTGTCCTGAGATTGTCAGAAGATAGACACAGAAAGCTGTAGTAACTCAGCAGGACAGGCAGCATCTCTGGAGAAGGAATGGGTGACGTTTAGGGTCGAGACCCTTCTTCAGACCTGAGATTACCTACTGGTTTATTAAAAAATGTGGAGATAGATTCAGCACTTGCTGAGTATCATACAAATCTAAATTATGTACTTTGATTATTTAACTTTAAACAAAACCTCAAATGAGAACATCGTCAACTAGATGTACATAGAATATTTAGTCTGAAGAAGGGTCTTGAACCGAAATGTCACCCATTCCTTTTCTCCAGAGATGCTGCCTGTCCCGCTGAGTTACTCCAGCATTTTGGGTCTATCTTCGGCTTATCATCATCAGCAGTTCCTTCCTACACATTGAATGTTTAGAACGCAGGTCTAATAGGCAAGAGCACGTTATTTTCAAAGTGCAGACACTATTGTAATGCAGGAATAATAAAAGGCAATTGGTAAATAGTGGCATTCCACAAAACAATGAAGAACACAACCACATAATCTTTCTTTTAGTTATGTAGATTATTGCATGGATGCTGGCCAGGACCGCGAGAACTATCCTGCTGATTTTGTTTATTAAAACTGCTCTTGAAAATGACTTAATTGGATGGGAAATATTTCAGGAAATCCTGACACCCTGAGAGGTGCTACATCCAAACAACTTGTTTCTTTCAAACAGCTGGATTTAGTTAAACTCTGTCACAATTTCCCCAGCACAGATGTCACATTGGGTATAATGGGCCAAGTTTGCAGATGCTGTTGCCTCTGAAATATCTGGGTACAAACATGATGACACCGGTACACCTGGCAGTCACATTAGTCGGGTTCGAGGACAACAGTATTACATGCTCTGACGTACATAATGGTGCATCCTTATTGTTTTGATGTGTTATGCTTTATTCTTAATTGTTAACTGTATGTTTGTGAGCGGAGCACCAAGGCACATTCCTTGTATATGCATACTTGGCCAATAAACTTATTGATTGATTGATTGATACAGTGGCTTAGAATTTGATGGCAAAATAGCCAGAAGCCAGTATTAGTGTGAAAATATAATGTTTTATTTAGTGTGAAAATATAATGTTGAAACTATAATGTTATATTCTTAATGTTTTATGTTTTAGTCTTAATTGTTTACTGTATGTTCGTGTTGTTACTTGCGAGCGGAGCACAAAGGCACATTCCTGGTATGTATACATACTTGGCCAATAAACTTATTCAATTCAATTCAATTCAAGTCAATTCAATATTGCAAAAACAGTGACAAGGGAAAATCTCCACCTTTCCTTGACCATTGTTGCTGGCTTTGATTTGTTCTTTTCATACTTTTTGTACCTTTTCATATCTCTAGTTTCCCCCTCCCCAGACTCTTAGTCTGAGGAAGGGTCTCGATCTGAAACATCACCTATTCCTTCTCTCCAGAGGTGCTGCCTGACCCTCTGAGTTATTCCAGCATTTTGTGTCTATCTACAAGGGAAAATCACTTGGTTTTGATCACCCAACTCTTTTAGCCTTGCAATGCTCTGTGTTTATCTTCAACTACCCCGTTTCAAAAAGATTCATATAATTCCTAATTAAACTTATCACGGGACGTTAGGATTGTTATTTAGTAAACTAAGAATCATTTAATGATGCGATTTATCCTTATCAATTAATATTAAACTTTCCAAGCTCAGAAACATAACAACTTAACCAGTGAACTTAACAACTTAAACAGTGATATCTTATTCCCACAGCTAGTAAGTAAAGCAGATTTTTGAGAAAACTTTAGAGGACAAATGTATCCTCTTATACAAGAACTAAACACGAACCTGTGGAATTAAATTCCAGTTCAATGTGAAAACATTACCAATAAACATATGCAGTGACCAGTGTTTTTTTTAAATGTCTTTTTCTGTCTCCTTTTAATTCAGTTTTTTTTTGTTCATTTTAATTCAGTATCTTATTATTCAAGGAGAAAGATAGTTTGTGCCTTTCTTTATCAAGGTTCTGGATAATCCATTGACTTTTGCCATCAGTTTATTTTTCCATTAATTTGTAAGCCAAAAATATTTTTCTGCAGAAATGGTAGAAAAGAAGTGTAACTGAGGAGATGACCTGATGCAGGAAAAAACTTAGCTTATTATTAAAGTAATTCAGCAGTTGTGGGGATACCAATTGTGGAAATGTCCTTAATGATTTGTTAAAGAGCATTATTGAAAAGCTTTTGTCGATTAAAATATTGCTCTCCACGGTTGTGATTCATAATAAAAACATTGGTAACTACAGAGTGGAGAAGGGGGAGAACGCATTGTACAGAAATTCCTCAAGCTGAATTTATGTACCAACACACAAAAAAACCCGATGATTTAAAGAGAAAAAATGTGAAATATTTATTATATGAATACACTGTTCTCCAGCACAACAGCAAATTTAAAAAAAAAACTTTTTCTGCCAAATTAATCAGAGATTTCTTACCAGAATAAGCTGTCCATTCAGATTCCAAACAGCTCTTGTCCTTTTTGTTTTTTTTCTCCCAACTGAAGATAAATTGATGAAAAGAAAAGCTGGAGTCCAGATTCTGTGCGTGTATCAGCGCAGGGTGTTCTCTAGATCCCGAGCAGGCAACACACAGCTGGAGTGTCGGGAAGAATTCTTAACGTCAAGCAGTCACACCAGCATATGGCTTGAAGCGTGAGCAGTGAGAAGGAAAGGAGAGGGGAGGGGAAGGTTCAACCCACTACAGCTTCAACAGACTCAGGAAATACTGACGTCAGGATGGCAACTTTGCTTAAGCTTATCCACAGCTGTCCCTTCCTGAGACGCTGGAAAATGCTATCTCCCATTTGGATTATGTCTCACCATTGCTGACTGACCCAGCTGGGTGACTGGCTCAGTCTCCTCTGCTCCAGTTTTGTAATGTTTACCGTAAGAGTGTGAAGCCTATTCAAAAAAATCAAATCAAGAGCCAGGGGTTGATTTTTTTTCTTGTGAGTGATCAAGCTGCTATTAAACCAGCCCCTACTCTGTGTAGGAAGGAACATCAATCAGATGCTGGTTTAAACAGAAGATAGACACAAAAAGCTGGAGCAACTCAGCGGGACAGACAGCACCTCTGGAGAGAAGGAATGGGTGATGTTTCGGGTCGAGACCCTTCTTCAAAACGTCACCCATTCATCCTCTCCAGTGATGCTGCCTGACCTGCTGAGTTACGCCAGCATTTTGTGAACTAAATACCTTCGATTTGTACCAGCATCTGCAGTTATTTTCTTACACTGCCTGACCTGCTGAGTTACTCCAGCTTTTTGTGTCTATCTTCAGCCCGTACTCTGTGATGCCTTTGAGGTGAGGAAACATTAAGGTATGGTGAAGAGGGACAGACAACAAAAAACTGGAGTCACTCAGCGGGTCAGGCAGAATCTCTGGAGAAAAAGAATAGGTGATGTTTCGGGTCGAGATCTAGCAGTCGACCTAGTGGTGACAGAGAAAGGTTTGAGGAACAGGTATATTTCAGGTTAAGAATAGATGCATTCTGTTAGAAGGTGTGCATTTTTTGACTGAAAGCAATCAATCTGCACGATGAAATAAAGCAGTAAAAAATAAATAAAATGCTTTATACTTATTTAAATCTTTCAGGAGTTTAGTTCAGAGATATAGCACGGAAACAGGCCCTTCGGCCCACCGAATCCGTGCCGAATAGCGATCCCCATACTCTAGCACTATCCTACACATTACACACTAGGCACAATTTACAATCTTTACCGAAGCCAATTAAAGTACAAACCTGGAGGTTTAGTTCAGTTTAGAGATATATATATATAAATATGTACTATAGCAGAAACGTGCCTTACTTCCTTTATATTTAAAGTGCCTTTAGGTGCCTAAAAGTGATCTTGCTGTTGATGTGCCTTGTTATGTTATGTTATTTGATGTTATGTTAAATGTTTTTGTATGCTATTTGAAAAAGCAATAAAAATAATATTTAAAAAAAAGAGATGCAGCATAGAAACAGGCCCTTCGGCCCACCGGGTCCGTGCCAACCAGCGATCCCCGCAAACTAACACTATCCTACACACACTAGGGACAATTTACATTTATACCAAGCCAATTAACCTACAAACCTGTACGTCTTTGGAGTGAGGGAGGAAACTGAAAATCTTGGAGAAAACCCACGCAGGTCATAGGGAGAACTTACAAACTCCGTACAGACAAGCACCCCGGGGATCTTATCGAAACATATAAGATTATTGAGGGGTTGGACACGTTAGAGGCAGGAAACATGTTCCCAATGTTGGGGGAGTCCAGAACCAGGGGCCACAGTTTAAGAATAAGAACGGAGATGAGGAAAAACGTTTTCAGTCAGAGAGTTGTAAATCTGTGGAATTCACTGCCTCAGAAGGCAGTGGAGGCCAAGTCTCTGAATGCATTCAAGAGAGAGCTAGATAGAGCTCTTAAGGATAGCGGAGTCAGGGGGTATGGGGAGAAGGCGGGGATCGCTGGTTGGCGCGGACCCGGTGGGCCGAAGGGCCTGATTGAGAATGATCAGCCATGATCACATTGAATGGTGGTGCTGGCTCGAAGGGCCGAATGGCCTACTCCTGCACCTATTGTCTATTGTCTATTGTCTAGTTAGGATCGAATCTGGGTTTCTGGCGTTGTAAGGCAGTAGCTCTACTACCCAGTAGTAAACTAATATCTGGAATTTTTAGTTTACGATAGTAAGATGTTAACCATCAGTAAATATGGTTCCCACTTCAATCTGACAAATCATTGATCAATCCCTCTCGTCTGATTAGTTACTGGCACTATCCTCACCCAGTTCCAGTTCACTTCAAAGTCGTCTTGTTGAGTCTCATTGTCTGTAACTTGTTCTCACCTAACACAGCTAACAATGGCCTTTTTTCCTTTATCATCGTTACTTTTTTGCATATCTTTCATTCAGTTGTTCTACGTCTCTCTGCATCACCGTCTATATCTCATGTTTCCCTTTCCCCTGACTCCCAGTCTGAAGAAGGATCTCGACCCGAAATGTCACCTATTCCTTTTCTCCAGCGATGCGATCTGACCTGCTAGCTTTTTGTGTCCATCCATTCTAATCAAACCAATCAATACTTTAATGCTGTAGTTCTAACACAGAGGGCTTGAGCTGGGTAATGAATTTTAGCCAAGTATTTGTAGTCAGGCGCGGAGTAGTATTAAATCCAGGAAAGACTTCTAGATTTAATTTCTACAAAAGAAAATCCAGAAAAATCCAACATATTTTTTGCTGCTCCAGATCTCTGCCAGAAGATTGCTTGTTGCTTTAAATCCAAGAAAGTTGTGTGAAAAAAAGAAGATTGATGGTTGGAAGAAAAGCAGGAATTTAAATTAAACCTTTTAAAAAACCCTCTAAATTCTGAGAACTTAAAAAAAAATTAACGCAAAAGAAGGGGAAGAGACTTGACAAGCCAGGAAGGCCAGCTCTGTCCTGGGTTGCCCCCTCGACTCAGTGCAGGCGGTGGGAGAGAGGAGGATGATGGCAAAGATAACATCGCTGCTGGACAACGACTCCCACCCCATGCAGGACACCGTCACTGCACTGAGTAGCTCCTTCAGTGACAGACTCCTTCACCCCATGTGCGTGAAGGAGAGATATCGGAGGTCCTTCCTTCCCGCTGCTGTGAGACTTCACAACCAGCACTGCTCCCAGCAGACCAGTCAACAGACCAATCAACAGTAACAGTAAAGGAAAAACACAGTAAATTAAGACAATTATCCTTATCTTTATTTTTATTTATATTGAATGACACTTGCTATCCACTTTGCTGCTGTAACACTGCAAATTTCCCCGGTGTGGGACAAATAAAGGAATATATTATTATTATTTTATTATATATTATTATTATTATTATTATTATTATTATTATTATTATTATTATTATTATTATTATTATTATTATTATTATTATTATTATTATTATTATTATTATTATTATTATTATTATTATTATTATTATTATTATTATTATTATTATTATTATTATAATCGGCAAGTTCATCTTGGATCCTCTGTGTTCTAACCATCTGGTCCAGCCTACCATGCTGAGGGATAGGTCTCGACCCGAAACATCACCTATTCCTTTACTCCAGAGATGTTCCCTGACCCGCTGAGTTACTCCAGCATTTTGTGTCTATCTCGTTGTAAAGCAGCATCTGCAGTTCCTTCCTACCAAGCTGGAACTTGGGCGGACTCACAATTCTTGGGTATCTCCTCCTCGCGGCAAATTACGAGTCAATTTGCTCATTAATGTTTTCTAAAATTATTAAGTGTAGATCTTCCCCATGGCAGGAAATTGTCCAATTGTGATGACTGCATTTTGATATTGAACCTCACTATGTTTGAGGGTCTCCAAAGTGGCTGATGGACAGCTGATCTGTGGGATCTAGAGGAACCAATCTTCAAGTGGTTCATCAGGCTTAGTGCTGAATAGTGAAGGGTGTTCCTGAACCATATCAGCGTAAGAAAATAACTGCAAATGCTGGTACAAATCGAAGGTATTTATTCACAAAATGCTGGAGTAACTCAGCAGGTCAGGCAGCATCTCAGGAGAGAAGGAATGGGTGACGTTTCGGGTCGAGACCCTTCTTCAGACTGATGTCAAGGGGATGGGACAAAGGAAGGATATAGGTGGAGACAGGAAGATAGAGGGAGAACTGGGAAGGGGGAGGGGAAGAGAGGGACAGAGGAACTATCTAAAGTTGGAGAAATCAATGTTCATACCGCTGGGCTGCAAGCTGCCCAAGAGAAATATGAGGTGCTGTTCCTCCAATTTCCGGTGGGCCTCACTATGGCACTGGAGGAGGTCCATGACAGAAAGGTCAGACTGGGAGTGGGAGGGCGAGTTGAAGTGCTCATCCACCGGGAGATCAGGTTGGTTAAGGCGGACTGAGCGGAGGTGTTGAGCGAAACGATCGCCGAGCCTGTGTTTGGTTCCGCCGATGTAAAGAAATTGACATCTAGAGCAGCGGATGCAATAGATGAGGTTGGAGGAGGTGCAGATGAACCTCTGTCTCACCTAGAAAGACTGTTTGGGTCCTTGGATGGAGTTGAGGGGGGGAGGTAAAGGGACAGGTGTTGCATCTCCTGCGGTTGCAGGGGAAAGTGCCCGGGGATGGGGTGGTTTGGGTAGGAAGGAATGAGTGGACCAGGGAGTTACGGAGGGAACGGTCTTTGCGGAACGCAGAAAGGGGAGGGGATGGGAAGATATGGCCAGTGGTGGGGTCCCATTGTAGGTGACGGAAATGTTGGCGGATGATTTGTTGGATACGCTGGCTGGTGGAGTGGAAGGTGAAAAGGAGGGGGGATTCTGTCCTTGTTACGAATGGTGGGAGGGGGAGCAAGAGCGGTGCTGCAGAGAGCAGAGCTCTCCTGAACCATATGATGTCACTTCATGGTGTACCTCATAAGATTGCATCAGTTACACAAGTGACAGATACCCAGAAAGGCCCAGTCAGGTTTCTATTGTGATGAGAAATCACATATCCAACCTCTTGTTTCACTCCAGGAAAAGTATATTGTTCAATAGTCAAAGGTTATGTGAGGAGTAAAATGCCATCAGGCTGTGCTTCAATCAGTGGGATGTGAAGGCTGACATTGACCTGTTGACCCAAAATGTCACCCATTCCTTCTCTCCAGAGATGCTGCCTGACCCGCTGAGTTACTCCAACATTTTCTGTCTATCTAAGATATAATTATCGTTGCTTAAGCTTTTGTTTTCTAAAATTTTGAAAAAGTATTTAAAATTCATATTTGATTATTTCTACTCATTTTGCATAATTCTATTTAAAGATTTAGATTTTTTTAGATTTAGATTTAGATTTAGAGATACAGCGTGGAAACAGGCCCTTCGGCCCACCGTGTCAAAAGACAATAGACAATAGGTGCAGGAGGAGGCCATTCGGCCCTTCGAGCCAGCACCACCATTCAATGTGATCATGGCTGATCATTCTCAATCAGTACCCCGTTCCTGCCTTCTCCCCATACCCCCTGACTCCGCTATCCTTAAGAGCTCTATCTAGCTCTCTCTTGAATGCATTCAGAGAATTGGCCTCCACTGCCCTCTGAAGCAGAGAATTCCACAGATTCACAACTTTCTGACTGAAAAAGTTTTTCCTCACCTCAGTTTTAAATGGCCTACCCCTTATTCTTAAACTGTGGCCCCTTGTTCTGGACTCCCCCAACATTGGGAACATGTTTTCAGCCTCTAACGTGTCCAACCCCTTAATAATCTTATACGTTTCGATAAGATCTCCCCTCATCCTTCTAAATTCCAGTGAGTCCGCGCGCCGCCCAGCGATCCCCGCACATTAACACTATCCTACACACACTAGGGACAATTTTTACATTTACCCAGTCAATTAATCTACATACCTGTACGTCTTTGGAGTGTGGGAGGAAACCGAAGATCTCGGAGAAAACCCACGCAGGTCACGGGGAGAACGTACAAACTCCGTACAGACGGCCCGTATAGTCAGGCTCGAACCTGAGTCTCCGGCGCTGCATTCGCTGTAAGGCAGCAACTCTACTGCTGCGCCACCGTGCCGCCAACCAAGATCCTCCAAGATGCCTCCTGAAGAGATCCCTGCTGCATTTGTAAGAGCTTCTGAATTCACTAGAAGGACTGCAGCAGCTTAAAGAACCATTCATTGAAGGACTGTTAGGGATAAGCAATTGATAGTAGTCTTACACGTGGCTGCCAGATTCCAGAAAATGAATACATTTAAAAATAATTCCAGTGCTGGTGTATACGAAATAAGCAGAACTTACTCACGGAACTTAGAACTCAGAAGCAGAACTTACTCCCTGAGGAGCTACAGTTGATTAAGGTACCTCTAGGCTTTGCAGACTAAACATTAGCCAAGGTTTGCACCCTTTTGTGCACTTCTTGGTGAATGTTTAGTCTGCACTCTCCTTTGCAAACTCGTTTGCAACCAGAGGATGAAAGGCTTCAGTATAGAACATCTCATTGCACATGCTCCAGGAGGTATCACCACAAGATCTCCAACCAGCCTGCCACAAAACACATAAGTTATTGGAGCAGAATTAAGCCATTCGACCCATCAAGTCTACTCCATCATGGCTGATCTATCTTTCCCTCTCAACCCCATTCTCCTGCCTTCTCCCCATAACCTCTGACACCCGTACAAATCAAGAATCTGTCAATCTCTGCCTTAATAATAATCACGGACTTGGCCTTCACAGCCTTCGGTGGCAATAGATTCCACAGATTCAACACCCTCTGACTAAAGAAATTCCTGCTCCTCTCCTTTCTAAAGATATGTCCTTTTATTTTGAGGCTATGCCCTCTGGTCCTAGACTCTCCCACTAGTGGAAACATCCTCTCCACATCTATTGTGTCTTTCACTATTTGGTAAGTTTCAATGAGGTCCCCCTCATCCTTCTAAACTCCAGCGAGTACAGGCCCAGTGCCATCAAACGCTCATCTTATGTTAACGCAATCATTCCTGGGATCATTCTCGTACACACTATTGTTATTGCTTGCCTAACCCATCTAACTTCACAACTCAATGGCTATCATTCTTCTCTGGATACTATACCAACTTTTCTTTATGCAATTGAATAGTTCATCACCAGTGCTCAACAAAGCTTTCTAAAGCATCCCACTACCCCGACAATCCCCACTCCACCATCTCATTCTTGCTACTTGCACGACTTTTATAATCAGCACGCAACTGTGCACAAATATAATAACAGAGCTATCTATTTAATACCCAGTGATTTATCTTCATCTTTGTTCACAGGGGTTGTAAACTTCCAGAATTCAAGAAACCCAGCAAGCTCTCACAAACAACAACATGATAAATGACCTGTTTTGATAATGTTGCTTCAGGGATAAGAATTGGCCAGACACTGGGAAGAATTCCCTGCTCTTCCTCAAAAAAGTGCCATGTTTTTTTTTAATCACATTCCTCAGAGATGGTCCAGCCATCCCTGGAATGAGATTTAAGACAGGATTCCTGCCCTCTAAAACACAACTCGTAACTGTTCTGTACAACTGTCTCCAGAGAGTTTTATCAGGGGTCAGTAGTAATTAGGCACATGGGAATTATTAAAATATGTTTTTTCATCTCAAGTGGCAAAAGAGATTTAGTTCTGATAGGGTTAACTCTGTTTTGATGGAGGCATTCCTGTGACCTAATTGATTTGAGTTTATCTTGGCTTTCTGCCTTGGCTCCATATTTGGCCAGAAAAATGAATTTGCTTCACTGCCAAAGGATTTGAGAATGACAAATTCTTTACCCACGTGGGGTTAGGATTTCAGAAGAGGCCCTTCCGAGGAAAGTACAACCATAATGAAACCATCTGGTCTGTGTTTAAGTCAGTGGGAACTAAAGATTGACATTGGTCTGTTGAAACTAGATTTAATCAGCTTCATATAGGTCTTAATTCCAAAATGTATTCTAAATACATTTTGAAAAATTACTCTTAAATGATGCTCCCTTGTTTATTTTCACCCATTTTTGCTAGATTTAATCAGCTTCATCCAGGTCTTCATTCCAAAATACATTTTGAAAAATTACTCCTACATGACTACTACCATTTATTTTCATCCATTTTGCTTGACTTATTCTTGATGGCACCTGAAATGATTGCTCCTGCAACTATGGCCCCAAAGGCAACTAGTTACACCACATTCTAGCATAGACCCTTCCATTTTGATGTGTGAAGATGCATCTAAATTGACTTAGTTTAGAGATACAGTGCGGAAACAGGTTCTTTCGGCCCACCGGGTCCACGCTGACCAGCGATTCCTGCACATTAACACTATCCTACACCCACTAGGGACAATTTTTACATTTACCAAGCCAATTAACCTACAAACCTGTACGTCTTTGGAGTGTGGGAGGAAACCGAAGATCTCGGAGAAAACCCACGCAGGTCTCGGGGAGAACGTACAAACTCCGTACAGACAGCACCCATAGTCGGGATCGAACCTGGGTCTCCGGCACTGCATTCGCTGTAAGGCAGCAACTCCTACCGCTGCGCCACCGTGCCGCCATATTTGGCCAGAAAAATGGTACTTGGCACCTTGTTGGTCCTGACCAGATCAGTTATTAAGTTGTGTCATTCAATAACTGAAGAAATTATTACTGGCGCTGTGTCCAGTTAATGCTTAGTTTGGAATTCTTTGGTTTTGAAAGTACCATTAAAACAAATTCCAAAGTGTTCCCTGAAAAAATTAAAAGTTTCAGTGTATTCTTCTGACAATTGGCTTATTCCAATGGTAAAACTACACATCAACAATAAATGAAGTTTGCTTTAAGAATGCTGCATGTGGCTTTCATAATGTTAAAACAAACACTGTTTATTAGTCATGTAGGGGTTGGGTGAGATGGTGGTGATTAGGAGTAAAAGTCTGGGTGAAAATGGTGTGAAAAGATTGTGGCGTCAGGGATAATGCTATGGTCCAGCCATGGCCACACCGACACTGGCAGTAGGGTGAACTCATGATATGTTTTATTTACAACTAGACCAAGTGGACCCGTTGGGCCCAAACCTCTCCTGCATTGGTGCAGCACCCTCTCCTCCCCCACTCCCCCCTCCTCTCATCCCCCAACCCCACCTCTCCCCCCTCTCCTCCCCCTCCCTCCCCCCTCCCTCACATCCCCTCCCACCCTCCTCCCCCTCCCACTCCCTCCTCCCCTCCCCCTCCCCTCCCCTCCCCATCTTCACCTCCCTCTCCCCCCTCCCTCTCCCCCTCCCTGTCCCCACCCCCTTCCCCTCCCCCCTTTCCCTCCCTCCCACTCCATCCCCCTCAACCCCCCTTATCCTCCGCCTACCTCTCCCCCTTCCTCCCCCCCCCCCCCTCGCCGAGGAGATAGATTTAAACTTTAAAATGCAAATAACTTAAAAAATATAACACCGATTTCAATGAAACCTCTTCCATTAGCACTAAAGGGATGATGGTGAGTAAGGTGGGCCTAAAATTGTCGCACTATCGTGTACCATTTTGGCTGTAGTTCAGGAACAAACAAACAAACAAACGAGAGTTTTAGTATATAGATGATAAGAATGTCCAGGACCACAGGGGGGCACTGTCCCTCACCATCAGGGCGCATGTGTTGTGGCACTGGCGATCTCGGTCTTATCCCGGCAGCTCAGTCCTGATCTTCGAAGGAGAAGGCAGGATGAACATGTTCTTCATGTGACAGGGTGACTTGGACAGGTTGTGGGCGGATGCATGGCAGATGCAGTTTAATGTGGATAAGTGTGAGGTTATCCACTTTGGTGGTCAAAATAGGAAGGCAGATTATTATCTGAATGGTGTCAAGTTAGGAAAAGGGGACGTACAACGAGATCTAGGTGTCCTAGTGCATCAGTCACTGAAAGGAAGCATGCAGGTACAGCAGGCAGTGAAGAAAGCCAATGGAATGTTGACCTTCATAACAAGAGGAGTTGAGTATAGGAGCAAAGAGGTCCTTCTGCAGTTGTACAGGGCCCTAGTGAGACCGCACCTGGAGTACTGTGTGCAGTTTTGGTCTCCAAATTTGAGGAAGGATATTCTTGCTATTGAGGGCGTGCAGCATAGGTTTACTAGGTTAATTCCCAGAATGGCGGGACTGTCATATGTTGAAAGACTGGAGCGACTAGGCTTGTATACACTGGAATTTAGACGGATGAGAGGGGATCTTATCGAAACATATAAGATTATTAAGGGGTTGGACACGTTAGAGGCAGGAAACATGTTCCCAATGTTGGGGGAGTCCAGAACCAGGGGCCACAGTTTAAAAATAAGGGGTAAGCCATTTAGAACGAAGATGAGGAAAAACGTTTTCAGTCAGAGAGTTGTAAATCTGTGGAATTCTCTGCCTCAGAAGGCAGTGGAGGCCAATTCTCTGAATGCATTCAAGAGAGAGCTAGATTGAGCTCTTAAGGATAGCACAGTCAGGTGGTATGGGGAGAAGGCAGGAACGGGGTACTGATTGAGAATGATCAGCCATGATCACATTGAATGGTGGTGCTGGCTCGAAGGGCCGAATGGCCTACTCCTGCACCTATTGTCTATTGTCTATTGTTCACTATATGAAAGATTGTATGTTTTTGGAAAAAAAATTACATTCAATTCTGAGCTTGTCTGCCAATTACCATTCATTTTGATTTAGATTTGCTTTATACAGTTGACTAAG
This sequence comes from Rhinoraja longicauda, assembly GCF_053455715.1. Lineage (NCBI taxonomy): Eukaryota > Metazoa > Chordata > Chondrichthyes > Rajiformes > Arhynchobatidae > Rhinoraja > Rhinoraja longicauda. Next base: position 9,673,252 of record NC_135993.1, read on the forward strand.
ACGTGCAATTTTGCCAAATACTAATAAAACAAAAATTAAAACCAAAAAGTAAAGCAAGACTTATTAAAGTTGAAGTTTAGCAGGGAGGTTACCTCCTATCATTATCTTGTTGAATTATTTAGCAATGGGAAGAGGCCCATTGTGCTGGATCTTTGTAAGAACTAGCTGCCCCTGTAGTCCATTTCCTGTTCTTTCTCTGTTGGCCAACAACCTTTACTCATTGTGTAGATTATCATCTCTCCAGTCTGTGTGAATGATTTATCTTTGTTTACTGAAGTTGGATATGATTAACCTCAGGAGGTTAAGACCAAAGGTTTTGCGCATGCATACAAGCCTAGCTCCAAGGCTCTGTCAAGTAAACAAGATGATGGGCCTTACACTCAAAATGAAGGACAGGGATCTCTCTCTACTAATCTGCCCCTGCTGACATTACTCAAGCAGTAAAAGTTTCCACTACAGAAAGCACGAACCATTTCCCATATCTTTGGAGCCACTCCTCTGCAAATGCAGATATCAATGATTAAATTAACCTTCAATGCACTAGCACATCCTTTGGTTTTTAGTTTAGAGCATGGAAACAGCCCCTTGGGACCGCAGAGTCCACGCTGACCATCGAACGCCATTCACACTAGTTCTCTGTTTGTCGCACATTCACATCTAGTCAATGAAGACCTCATCCTTGTCCTTTGATATGCTTCTGAGACTTGGAGAGCCTACATGGACATCTCAATATATAAGAAATATATCACCACGATATCGCTGGTCGGTGCAGACCTGGTGGGCCGAAGGGCCTGTTACCGTGTTGTATCTCTAAACTAAACTAAATTAAAACTTTCTCTGCAAACTCCTCCAAATCTACTGGAAAATTAAGTGAACTAACATCAGTGTCCTTTCTCAAGCCAAAATCCCCAGTATTGAGATCCTAGGTGCACCCAGGCAATGATGTTGGGCAAGCCATGTTGTTTGCATTCCTGACACTGGACTCTTGAAGTAGACACTTTATTCCAAAGATTTGCCGTGGAAAGAGATTAGTTTGGAGAAAGAAGAAAAGATTTGAGAATATTGTCAAAGATTCCTTGAAGAAATGCAACATTCCCACTGCTCCAGGGAATCTCTGGCCTTGACTGCTCTGTGGAGAAGGAGTATTTAGGACACAGTGATCTTGCATCATATATACCAGATAGCTTGATACATACCAGATAAATATACGCCTGAATTTATTTCACAAAATGCTGGAGTAACTCAGCAGGTCAGGCAGCATCTCAGGAGAGAAGGAATGGGTGACGTTTCGGGTCGACTCCAGCATTTTGTGAAATAAATACCTTCGATTTGTACCAGCATCTGCAGTTAATTTCTTAATATACGCCTGAATATAGTTTGTTTAGGAATTCTGTGGCCTCTCTGCAGGGCAGCACAGCCGTAGAGTTGCTGCCTTACAGCACCAGACAGCTGTGTTCAACCCTGACAATGGGTGCTGTCTGTACGGAGTTTGTACGTTCTCCCTGTGACCGCGTGGGTTTTCGCCAGGTGCTCTGGTTCCCTCCCCACACTCCAAAGACCTGCAGGTTTGTAGGAGTGAAGGATAGAACTAGTGTACGGGTGGTTCCTGGTTGTCGCGGACTCAGTGGGCTGATGGGCCTGTTTCCACACTGAATCTCTAAACTATTACATTTCGCTCTTGAGTGTATCCCAGTTAATAAAGAATAAATAAAATCTCCCACTAGCACAACTCTAACATTTTTGCATTGCAGAAATTTGTTTGCAAATTTATTCCATCTGTCTTGGACTGTGAGGAAGTCTGTTGTAATTCAAAATTTAAGTACAGGAGCAAGAATGTTTTGCTGCACAAAATGCTGGAGTAACTCAGCAGGTCAGACAGCATGTCGGGAGAGAAGGAATGGGTGACGTTTCGAGTCGAGACCCTTCTTCAGACTGATGTCAGGGGGGCGGGACAAAGGAAGGATGCAGTTCCTCGGGATCTTAGTGAGAACCCATTGGAGTTTTGGTCTCCTTACTTGAGGAAGTATGTTCTTGAAAAGGAGGGAGTGCAACAAAAATTTACTTGACTGATTCCTTGGACTGTGATGTATGCTTAATTTGGGTTGATAGGTCTATATTTACAGGAGTTGAGAAGGATAATAAGGAATCCCATTGAAATCAATAAAACTATAACAAGACTTGACAGACTCGATAGAATAAGTCTGCAAACTGTGGCTAGAGAATTCAGAGCCATGGATTACAGCCTCAGTTTATGGAGTACTTCATTTCGAACTAAGATCAGAAGAAATGTTCTTCTCTCAGAGGATGGGAAACATTGGAATTATAGACAATAGACAATAGGTGCAGGAGGAGGCCATTCGGCCCTTCGAGTCAGCACCGCCATTCAATGTGATCATGGCTGATCATCCACAATCAGTACCCCGTTCCTGCCTTCTCCCCATACCCCCTGAATCCACTATCATTAAGAGCTCTATCTAGCTATCTCTTGAATGCATCCAGAGAATCGGCCTCCACTGCCTTCTGAGGCAGAGAATTCCACAGATTTACAACTCTCTGACTGAAAACGTTTTTCCTCATCTTCGTTCTAAATGGCTTACCCCTTATTCTTAAACTGTGGCCCCTGGTTCTGGACTCCCCCAACATTGGGAACATGTTTCCTGCCTCTAACGTGTCCAATCCCTTAATAATCTTACACGTTTCAATAAGATCTCCTCTCATCCTTCTAAATTCCAGTGTATGCAAGCCTAGTTGCTCCAGTCTTTCAACATACGACAGTCCCGCCATTCCGGGAATTAACCTAGTAAACTTACGCTGCACCCCCTCAATAGCAAGAATGTCCTTCCTCAAATTTGGAGACCAAAACTGCACACAGTACTCCAGGTTCGGTCTCACTAGGGCCCTGTACAACTGCAGAAGGACCTCTTTGCTCCTATACTCAACTCCTCTTGTCATAAAGGCCAACACACCATTAGCTTTCTTCACTGCCTGCTGTACCTGCATGCTAACTTTAAGTGACTGATGAACAAGGACACCCAGATCTCTTTGTACTTCCCCATTTCCTAACTTGACACCATTCAGATAATAATCTGAATTCTCCACCACAGGAGAGGTGAAGTCATTAAAAATATGAATAGAGGTAGATATATTGCTTCATGCTGAAGGGATAGGATGACAAGGTGGGAACAGGGTACAGATGTGGATGATAGACGTTCATTTTGTAGACTGGTTGAGTGGGCCAGGGCCTGAATGGCCGAATGCTGCTATTCTTTTTTTGTTATTCATGTGATGCTCCTTCTAATACACTGCTTCTCATACCTGTGATTGTTTCTGATCACTCTGAGTATGCTGCACTCCCTCAAGAGCAAGAATGTCCTTCCTCAAATTAGACCAAAACTGCACACAATACTCCAGGAGTGGTCTCACTCGGGCCTGTACAACTGCAGTAAGACCTTCTTGCTCCTATACTCAAATCCTCACCAGTAGTGCTTCCTTCCCCCTTGATCCCTTCTATCTCACCTGAAAGCCTTAAGCTTCTGATGGCGCTCATCCCAGGCACCTATTTGCGTGCTAGTTACAGAAGCAGATCTGCAAACACATATCACAATCGCTTCACTCTCTTAAATCTGTATTCCCACAGCAACATTTCTTCTGGCTTTACCTTGAACTAAATGTTATTCCCTTATTATGTGTCTGTACTCTGTAAATGGCTCGATTGTAATCATGTTTTGTCTTTCTGCTGGCTGGTTAGCACGCAACAAAAGCTTTTCACTGTACCTCGGTACACGTGACAATAAACTAAACTGAAAAAGAAACTGACCACCCACCCACCCATCCCCCCCCCATCCTTAAATCACATTTACATTAATACTATAATGTCATACTACACCTATCATTGTCCTCAACTCAACAGCCTTATTCACAATACTCCTTGCAATTAAATGTGTAGGAGCCATTTATGCTTAATTCAGTTATTGTCATTGTGTTATGGCTATGTTTTAATATTTCTAGTTTATGTCTGTTTTGCATGCTTGTGGGTGTGACTTAATGCGTAATGGGGAGTGTCTAGATGGGAGGAGGCTAGCGTGGGGACAGAGGTTGTGTAAGAAAATAACTGCAGATGCTGGTACAAATCGAAGGTATTTATTCTCAAAATGCTGGAGTAACTCAGCAGGTCAGGCAGCATCTCAGGAGAGAAGGAATGGGTGACGTTTCGGGTCGAGACCCTTCTTGAGACTGAGGTTGTGGGTCAGCTTAGACTCGGAGGGTGGTGAGCATACAGTTCTTTACCATGCGCGCGCACTGGTTATATTTGTAAGAACCATACGGTAATAACTATAAGAATTCTGAGATATTGTTTGAAGAAGAAACGGTTGATAAAGTATGGAAAGTGATGAATTACTCTTTGATTTGTGCCATTTTAATAAAAAGCAATTAATGAAGAAAAGAAGTTTGGAAGATTTGTTTTGTCATATCAGGGTGCGACGTGTGCCTACATTTCATCCCCGAGCAGTAATGGCTATCGAAGTGGGACTTTGAGATGGTAAAGAAACTGCCATTACAAAATGTATACCATTAAGCAGAGACAGATGTTTTCGGCAAGAATGTTTGCTCTGCCTTTCAAACTTGCTCTGTTTAATTTATTTCCCTCCATTTCCAATTCTGCTGCCTGAATCATTGCTTCGCATCCCGGCCTCCTGCCACGTTAGTTTAAATCCTCTCTACCAAATAGCCATAGTATTTCCCATGTTACAGCAACTCGGGAACATTCTGAGATGGTGAAAGATGCTCACAAAATACATACTTGTTTTTATTCTTCTAGAAATTTGGAGAAGAGAATATCTGAGATAGCTTTTAGCAACAGTGTGGATAATGCTTCCAGTCAGAGGACATCTATTCATTAATTCCAATCGGACTAAGTGTTTAACCTGGTCAATCTGTAAGATGATTAACAATAAATCATCTATTTATAGCCGAGTATTAGTATTTGCTTTTCCCAGTGGCTTTAAAATGTGTCCTCTGTAGCAATCCTAGCAGTAGCCATAGCTAGATTTTCCATATGGGTCGTTTCCATAAAGACCTGTTGGCCTCTTTAGATAGACACAAAATGCTGGAGTAACTCAGCGGGACAGGCAGCATCTCTGGAGAGAAGGAATGGGTGACGTTTCGGGTCGAGACCCTTCTTCAGTTGGCCTCTTTGTACTGTTTCAGTCACTGGGATTTCAAGACTTGGCATGATTTTTTATATTAGTATGTTATATCACAGCTATCGACCTTGGACTGTCAACAGAATGTAACAGACGCATTGACAAGAATTCCTTTAAAAATCTATGTCCATCATGACACTTTTTTCAATCTTTCTTGCTGCAAGCTATATCTCACTTCCTGGAGGTGTTGAGCAAATCTTCAGGACTAGTTGGAAACTGATCAACTAATGGTGTCTGCACACCAGAATCAAGGTCGGTTTAGTTTATTGTCACGTGTACCGAGGTACAGTGAAAAGCTTTTGTCGCGTGCTAACCAGTCAGAAGAAAGACAAAACATGATTACAATCGAGCCATTTATAGATACATGATAAGGGAAGTTAGTCACAAAAAGCTGGAGTAACTCAGCGGGATAGGCAGCATCTCTGGAGAGAAGGAATGAGTGATGTTTCGGGTTGAGCCTCGACCTGAAACGTCACCAATTCCTTCTCTCCAGAGATGCTGCCTGTCCCGCTGAGTTACTCCAGCTTTTTGTGTCTACAGTTTAAACCAGCATCTGCAGTTCCTTCTTATACTTGATAAGGGAATAACGTTTGGTGTAAGGTAAAGCCAGCAAAATCCGATCAAGGATAGTCCGAGGTTCACCAAAGAGGTAGATAGTAGGTCAGCACTGCCCTCTGGTTGTGGTGGGATGATTCAGTTCCCCGATAACAGCTGGGAAGAAACTGTCCCTGAATCGGGAGGTGTGAGTTTTCACACTTCGATACCTTTGCCTGATGGGAGAGGGGAGAAGAGGGAGTGACCGGGGTGAGACTCGTTCTTGATTAATTTCCATAGATGCTGCCTGACCTGCTAAGTGTAGGATAGTGTTAATGTACGGGGATCGCTGGGCGGCACGGACTTGGAGGGCCGAAAAGGCCTGTTTCCGGCTGTAGATAGATGATATGATGATATGATATGATATTCCCAGGATTTCTGCTTTTATCCCAGCTGCATCAAGTTGGCTACATTGGGTTGGCCATGTTATAGGCATGCTCAACACTAGACTCCCAAAACATTATTTTACAAGTTTTATCATGGGAGCGTATTACCAAGCAGAGTAAAATATTCAAGGATGTGTTCAAACTTCCTTGAAATGCAATATTCCCATCAATTCCTGCAAACTTCAAACAACTAACAAAACATAAACTATACATAAATTACACAACAATTCTGCATGATTGTAAATTAAATAGAGTGTGTGAAGAACAAGATAATTTATGTCAGTGCAAAGCACACTTAAAAAAACAAGTCCAGCTTGTGCAAGGGTAGTCCATAGTTTTCTATTGCCAAAGTAGGATTAGGGTTGTGCAGGTCGGTTCAAGAACCTGCTAGTTGTAGAACAGTAGACTGGCAGTGTGGGACATCAGGCTTCTGTACTTCCTGCTTCACAGCAGCAGTGAAAAGAGGGTAGGACTGGAGCATGGTGGAATACTCTTCACTTGGGTAAGTGCACTTCCAACTATTCTCAAAAAACCTGACACCATTTAAGACAGGCTTTATTCTATTCATCAGTGGTGCACAAAGGCTGCATTGTTACCTTCTACAAAATGAACTACTGTTATTAGCCTTGGCTACTCTGACAGCGTCTCCCAAATTCCCAACCACTTACTCTGAGGTAGAGAAGATAGATAAAGATTTCAGGAGCACGGAGAGAGTTCCAGAAATTTAGACTGGCATTGAACAAGCAATAATATATTCTCAAGTCATGATGCTGTTTTACGTGGAGGAAAGAGATAGAGGTGACTCTGTTCAGGTACACAAATAACACTGTGAGACATTTTTACCAGAAAGATTGCTGCAGTTCAAGAGGGCATCTCAGGACCTTCTCAAGGGCAATTAAGGATGCGCAATAAATACTGGCCTTGTCAGTAATGCCCCGATCTTGAAACATGAAAATATATAAATAACTTTTCTCTTCATTAGAAAAACAAGGTGAAAAGTGACAGATTTATGCAAGAGATTCAAACAAAACTTCTTGTTGAGCCTCAACTGGTAAGGGGTTATTGATGGGCCAGTGTAACTGCCAGCAAAGCTTTGATCCTGGAAATTAGAATAAGTCATGGATTGTCAACATAATAACTCAGCGAACTTTAAAGTTAGTCCATCGTGAAAAATTTAAACTTTTAAACCTGAGGGAGAGTAAAATAAACTTGACTAGTTCAAACGTTCATGAGTTATGAAAAACAGCAAGCAACTCTGGTGCCCCACAAAATAGGGCGGCACGGTGGCGCAGCCGTAGAGTTGCTGCCTTACAGCGAATGCAGCGCCGGAGACTCAGGTTCGATCCTGACTACGGGCGCCGTCTGTATTGAGTTTGTACGTTCTCCCCGTGCGTTTTCTCCGAGGTCTTCGGTTTCCTCCCACACTCCAAAGAAGTGCAGGTTTGTAGGTTAATTGGCTGGGCAAATGTTTTCAAAAAATTGTCCCTAGTGTGTGCAGGATAGTGTTAGTGTGCGGGGATTGCTGGGCGGCGCGGACCCGGTGGGCCGAAGGGCCTGTTTCCGTGCTGTATCTTTAAATCTAAAAAGATGATGTCCTTGGTGTCTGAGTTTAGTTTAGTTTAGTTTAGAGATACAGCACGGAAACAGGCCCTTCGGCCCATCGAGTCCGCACCGACCAGCGATCCCCACACATTAACACTATCCTACGCACATTAGGGACGATTTATAATTATACCAAGTATACAAACCCAAGCCAATGAACCTACAAACCTGTATGTCTTTGGAGTGTGGGAGGTAACCGAAGTTCTCGGAGAAAACCCACGCAGGTCACGGGGAGAACGTACAAACTCTGTACAGGCAGCACCCTTAAAAAAGTTGTTTTTTAATTCTGGAGAGGATGTTCTATTTTCGTAAATCAGATAATATACCAGGGTTTACCCAACAGATAAAATGCTTGCATGTCACAGCTGAGTTCCTTTTCCTTATTAGTATTGTGAGAATATCCTGTAAATGATCTCACGCTTACTTCATAAAGCTGATAAACAGGCCATTGAAATAATCAGATTTTCCTATTTCACTTTTCCAAAGGCCAGGAACCTTTAACTCCTTCGACACACAATGCTGCTGTCATGCACTTACTGATGTTAATGTTTCTCCCCAGTACAGTTGTTCTTTGATTGAGTTGAGTTTTACTCCAGATTCTTTGTGAAACTTCCAGGTAAAGTGAAATAGGAAAATCTGATTATTTCAATGGCCTGTTTCCATGCTGTTATTATCTATGGTATTACTCAAATTTCTTGTGTCGATTGTATTAGAACATTCCATTCTGGAGAGGTCAACGGAGAACAGACCTCAGTTAGTTTTCATTTCCCTGGAGTCCTTTCACTTTCTGTAGCTTCATGGTATCAAAACCCACACTGTTCAAGGTGGCACAGTGGCATAATGGTAGAGCTGCTGCTTTACATCCCCAGAGGCCTCGTTTCGATCCTGACTATGGGTGTTGTCTGTACAGAGTTTGTACGTTCTCCCTGCGACCTTGTGGGTTTTCGCCGGATGCACCGGTTTCGCCCACCCACACTCCAAAGACGAACAAGTTTGTACATTAATTGGCTTCGGTAAAAATGATAAATTGTCCCTAGTATATAGAATGGTGTTAGTGTACGGGATGATCACTGATAGCCGCGCACTCGGTGGGCCGAAGGGCCTTTTTTCCACGCTATATTTCTTAAGTCTAAAGTTCAACATGGCAAACCACAGGAAGGCCTATGCACATTGTATGAAGAATCAGAATAAGTAGAAACCCTGAAAAGTTAGCGTTTATGACAGCAATTACAAGAAAATATCCTGCCCTCAACCTCTGGTCAATTTAATCTTTGAGTCTATATTTCATATAGTCTGTAATCTTCAGATGAACAGTCCATCACTGCTATTCCAGGTGCAGGTATCAATGTGTGTTGGCTGCTTGCCCAGATAGATTAGTTCCATATTACATCCTTTGGGGTTAATTTTAACCTCGCTCCCCAGGCAGGATTAGGTAGAACTCTGGATTTCAGCCAAGGTTTTTCTCCACTAACTAAAATCAGTCACAAAGTCAGCTTGGTAACCATTCACATCAGTTTTCCAAAGAGCGGGTACAATTAAAATTGTCCCCATTATATCAAAAATACAAAGTGACTGCAGTTCATGAGTAAAAAACAAACTGCTGGAGGAATTCAGCAGGTAAGCAGCCTCAATGAGGGAAATGGACAGACGATGTTTCAGGTCGGACCCTTCTTCAGATCGATGGAGTCAGAAGGGAGATAGTTGGGAGAAAGAGGTGAAGGGAAGGAAATAGGGCAAGAGCTAGACGAGAAGGGGTAGATTGAAGATGATTTAGGTGGAGAAGAGAGATAGTAACTAAGGCTGGAGGTGATATGTACAGAAGCCAAAGGGGCTTCAGAGGAAAGGAGGGAGGTGGGGAGTGAAATGGAGAACCAGAGGATGGGATGGTGGGTAAAAGTGAACAGGGTGGGGGTAGGGTACCTGAAATTGGAGAATTCAATGTCCATGTTGTTGTATTGTAGCTACCTTGTACTCTACCCACCAGAGCGAGCTAGAGTTCCCGGTTGTCCGCCATTTTAGTTCCATTTCCCATTCCCATATTGACTTGTTTCTCCTTGGCATCTGCCATTGCCAGAATGAGGCCACATGCAAACTAGAAGAACAGCATCTCATTTTCTGCTTGAAGGGCCTACAACCCAATGGCATAAACATTGAATTTTCCAATTTCAGGTACACCCCCCTCATTAACCAGCTCCTGCCCCACCTCCCACCCCCTTTGCCAGCACACACCCTTTTTTCCCCTCCCTTGCTGCATTGCCCAGTTCCTTTACCCTCCACCACCTACTCCTGTTTATTTCCCACTCCTCCCTACTCTCGGTCCCCTATTTTTATTCCCTGCTCACTTACCCTCCCTCTGGTTCTCAATTTCATTCTCTCTTACTTATCAGATTCCACTCTCTGGACCCCTTTTGACCTCGACTCATCATCTCCTGCGTTGGTTACTATCTCCAACCTTCTCTCCCCCACGTGACTCATCTGCCATTCTACCTACCCTCACCTGGGTCCACCAATTGTTAGCTCTTGCCCCACCGCTTCCCCTCACCTCTTTCTACCAGTTATCTCCCCTCTGCTCCATTTATCTGACGAATGGTCCCAACCGAAAAAGTTTTCTGACCATTTCCTTCACATATGCTGCATGACCTGTTGAGTTCCTCCAGCAGTTTGTTTCTGACACAAGATTCCAGTACCTGCAGTCTCTTGTCTTTCCATTTCATAAGATCATAAGATATAGGAGCAGAATTGGGCCATCCGGCCCAATGTATCTGTTCTGCAATTCAATTCAATCTACTTTTCCGTCAACCCCTATTCTCCTACCTTCTCCCCGTAACCTTTGGTGCCCTCACTAATCAAGAACCTATCAATCTCTGCTTTAAAAATACCCAATGACTTGGCCTCCACAGTTGTCTGTTTCAATGGATTCCACAGATTTACCATTGGCTAAAGAAATTGCTTCTCATCTCATCTAATGGTCCATTATTTTATTCTGAGGATGTGCCCTCTGGTCCTAGACTCTCCCACTATTGCAATCATTCCTCCACATCCGCTCTATCTTGGTCATTCATTATTTGGTAGGTTTCAATGAGATTCCCCCTTCTAAACTCCAGCAAGTACAGGCAGAGAGCCATCAAAACCTCTCCTCATTTGTTAACCCAATCATCCCTGGGATCATTCTTGTAAGCCTCCTCTGGTTCACTTCCATCATCAGATATGGGGCCTGAATTTCACTGCATTTCAGACTGAATGATACAGAAACACAGAAATCCTAAGCATTCCCTTTTGATTCATTTTTGAGTGTTCATTACATTTTACATATTGTTCAATTGGATTTGCATTAATAAAGTAATAAATCAGGACAAGCCACCGATTGTAAAATGCTGGCAGATATGTAAATTAACTAAATAGTTGAAATCTGAGTAATCACTTAATTACTCCACACAGTTGCAAAGGGATTGTAAAAGTAAAATCATTTTACAATTACACAAAGCTTGTTCTGCAGCTGTTGTATAACTTCAATTTCATAATTTGAATGGAATCATTAACATCCATGTGAAATTTCACCAGCATTTAATCCATGTGGATTAACCTCTTGCTATAACAAGGAACTACAGAATTCAGGTGAATTCAGGCATATTATTATTGACATCAGCAATGCAATGTAATATCAGTTGAATTAAGGAAGCATCATTCAATTGCAATGTTGTGTAGTAAATGCTAATTTATAAATGTATTAAACTCCAATCTTTAGATTAAAGATGACATGATAAATTCATAAATTCTAGGCATTCGGCCCATCAAGTCTCCTCCGCCATTCAATCATGGCTGATCTATCTTTCCCTCCCAACACCATTCTCACCATAACCTCTGACACCCGTACTAATCAAGAAACTGTCAATCTCCGCCTTCAAAATATCCATTGACTTGGCCTCCACAGCCGTCTGTGGCAATATTATGATGCCTACATTACCCTAACAGACACCCCGGGTTCATCACTGTCATGTTCAGACCTATATTAGCTAACACGTCAACAAAACCTTACATTAAAATCCCTAACCTGTAAAATATCTCCACGACCTCATTCCTCGCTATCTCCAAAACCTACAAGCTTCCACTGTCTCCCTGCTCCTCCAATTCTGATATCTTTTACATCTATTATATTAACTGTATTCTCAACAGTAAAATAAGTTAAAGTGAGCACTTTTAATGCATCCTTTAGACCAGATCATTGACAATCCCCAGTTCTATCCCAAATCAACTGTAAATAATAAAGCAATTCACTCTAAAACATCCAAGTCAAAACAGCAGACCATCCCTGGTTTACAGATGGCCAACCCCTACATCCAAGCTCCCATAATATTATTAAATTCAAAAGTCTGACGTAAGTACATATGTTTGTTCCTACAAACAAACAGATTCTGTCTCGTGCTGGCCTTCCCAGTATGTACACTCTACTCAGGCAGCGCAGGCTGCAGTGGCTGGGCAATATCCACCGCAAGGAGGATGGCCGTATTCCAAAAGACATCTATGGAGAGCTGACATCTGGGAGGAGAACCATCGGCCGCCCCCAGTTACCTTACAAGGATGTCTGCAAGAGAGATTTGAAAGCGCTTGACATCAATGTGGAGTCCTGGGAGAGCCTTGCAGCTGACTGCACGAGGTGGACCAACATCTCAAAAATATGGAAAGAGAAACTGATGAACAAGCGGGCACGCAGAAACGAGCATAGCAACTTCAACAGACCAGAGACCACACACAAATGCAACCTTTGCAACAGAGACTGTCACTCCCGCATTGGTCTCTTCAGCCACAAGAGACGCTGCTCTAGCCGAGGTGTGGAGCAAGCAGCCAACTAGGATGCATCACCCATGGTCAGCCATGACCGAGGGGGGCCTTAGAGACAAATGGCAGAGCTAGTTTCCTCACTCTCCACCTTTAGTAATTGTTCTACCTCATCAGTCTTTCATTTCTTTCATTTTCATAATTTGGACACTATGAACCTGTTGACCATCACAACTTCTGTATTCAGGAGTATATTTAGTAGGTATTCAAAGAGCGCCATCTTCTGGCCTTTTCAATTAATAACAGAATGTGGCAGAGAAGAAAGAACAGTTTGTACCAGGTTATCGAACAATATTTGATATCAGGCCATAGAAACTTCAAATGATCAAAAGCTCGGTCAAAGAGACAAATTCTAAAGACCACTGTAAAGGAAAGGATGAAGATAGGGAAGTGGCAAAGTTAAGGGAGGGAATTTTAGTCTGGGCTGCTGAGGATATGTAGGAATGAATGTAATTTCAGAGAAAGAAGGAGCAAGGGCACTATGGGACTTTAAAACAAGAACGAGAATTTTAGAGTTGAGATGTTGCCAGTTCTGAAGCTTAAGTAGTTCATGGGGTACATTGCTGTCTGTGATCAGATTATTGAATGGTCCTCTTATAAACTAGGGTGTAGTCCCATCTACACCCGGTGTGGGGGAGGGGGGGGCACTCTAGTTTAGAATCCTCTGTCCCCAGGGGATAAGTCTGTGTTTGTTTGTTTGTTTGTTTGTTCATTTGTTCCGGTGAAGGGGCTGTGCACACGGCAGCCAGCCAACAGTCGCTTGTCTTTTTCTTTTTGTTTTCACTTTTAATTTCACGTCTTTGTGTATCTTGTGTGTTGTGACTGTCGGCAGACCAATTTCCCTCCAGAGATGAATAAAGTTTTATCGTATCGCATTGTATCGTATCTCCCAACCTACCTCATTGTGAACCTTGCACTTTTTTTTACCTGCATGTTCTCTGTAAATATAATTTCTCTGCAACTGTAAAGCTATAACTGCAATACTACACTAGTATTTTTCCCTTTGCACTACATATTACACTTGTGCATTGCTCGATTGGATTCATGTGTAGCATGATTTGACTGGATAGCATGCAAACAAAGTATTTCACTGTATCTTGGTACACAAAACCATAATAAACCAACACCAAAATATTGTTAGGAGAAATGTGCTCTGAGAAATAATAAATAGATGAGGAGGGGTAAGATGCAAGGCAGCAAATTTTTAGACGTACTTAAAGTTTACATATAATTTACAAGATAACAGTAGTGTAGAAAGGAGCTGCAGATGCTGGTTTACACCAAAGATAAACACAAAATGCTGGAGTAACAGGGGGTTAGGCAGCATCTCTGGAGAAAAGGAATAGGTGATGTTTTGGGTCAGAGCCCTTCTTCAGACACATAGATAGTTCAGATTCAAGATAGTAGGCTGAGTGGGAGACAATTGGAAATCCCAGGGGTAGAGAGATAAGGGAAGAGATTGAGTAGGATGATGCAAATCCATTGGAGTTTAGCAGAATGAGGGGTGATCTTATTGAAACATAAGACCGTGATAGTGATTAACAGAGAAGAGGTTGACAGATGTTTCCATTTGTTCCTGAGTAAAACTTGGGGGCATAAATCTCAGAATAACTGCCGAGATGTAAACAAATTTGCCTACTCAAAAGGATTATGAACCTTTTGAATTCATGAAGGGACAGTGGATACTCAGTGTGGTGGAAAGAACTGCAGATGCTGGTTTATGCAAATAATAGACACAAAATGCTGGAGCAGCATCTCTGGGAAAATGGAATAGGTGATGTTTCGGGGTGGAATCCTTCTTCAGACCATCCGAAGAAAGGTTCCAATCTGAAACGTCACCTTTTTTTTCTCCAGATACTCAGACTGACTGTATTCCAGGCTGAGATCAATTGAATGTTGAGCATCAAGAGAATCGAGGGAGAGTGAACATGGTAAAATAATTAGGTATGGTCTTATAGAATGGTGAAACAGGCCTGGAGCACTGTATGGCCTAAACTTGCTTCTATTTCTTACATTACTGAATCTAGTCATAGAGTCATATAGCATGGAAACAGGCCCTTCAGCCCAACTCGACCATGCCGACCAAGATGCCCTATCCAAGGTAGTCCATTTGTCCATGTTTGGCCCATATTCCTCTAAATCTCTCCTATCCATGTACCTGTCCAAGTACCTTTCAAATGCTGTTATAGTATCTGCCTTAACTACCTCATCTGGCAACTCATTGTATATACCCACTCACTCTGAGTGAACAAGTTGCCCCTAAGGTTCATGCTAAATCTTGCCCCTCTCTCCTTAAACATATATCCTCTTGTTTTTGATTCCCCTATCCTGGGTAAAAGGCTCTGTGCAATCACCCTATCTATTTCCCTCATGATTTTATACACCTCTATAAGATTACCCTCAAGTCCCTTGCACCTCTGAAAACTAGCGCTCCATCATGGACTTGCTTATATGCATATAGTGCCCATTTCAAGCAAAACCAGAATTTATTGCTCATCCTAGTTGCCATTGAGGTTATGGTGAGACCTCTGCAACCCTTCTTGAACCTCTGCAACCCTTCTGGTGCAGGAAGGAGTGTAGTTGGGTAAGTAGTTCCAAGGGTTTCCACCAAAGCCAATGAAGGAATGACCATATGTTTGCAAATTAAGATGTTTTGGCCTGGAGGAAATGTGTAATTATGCATGGTGCTCTCTGCTGATATCATCTCTGCGTGTATGTGAAAGGTACCATTGCAAAGTTATCTCTGTGCTTTCTGCCAATATTACAATGGGCAACTCTGCAATCATTATAAAACAGAAAACACTGGGAATGTAATATTCAGCAGGCCAGGCAGCTTATGTGGATAGCTAAATGGAATAAACGTTTCAGATCAATGGTCTTTTATCAGATTTGGTAAAAGTTGGACGTTGAAGCTGCTTCAAGTTGTGAAGGAGGGGGCAGATGGGGCCCTGTGTTCACCGCCAGTACCTCGATTCTATGCCTTGCTAACAAAAGGAGGCCATTTAGAACAGAGATGAAGAAAAACTTTTTCAGTCAGAGTTGTAAATCTGTGGAATTCTCTGCCTCAGAAGGCAGTGGAGGCCAATTCTCTGAATGCATTCAAGAGAGATCTAGATAGAGCTCTTAGGGATAGCGGAGTCAGGGGGTATGGGGAGAAGGCAGGAACGGGGTACTGATTGAGAATGATCAGCCATGATCACATTGAATGGTGGTGCTGGCTCGAAGGGCCGAATGGCCTACTCCTGCACCTATTATTGTCTATTGTCTATTGGCATCAGCAGAAGGTTAGCAGATGGCAGTAAGGTTAGAGTCAAGTGTGTAATTGCGTCTGGAAGTGATGATGGACATACATACAAGAAGGCTAGCCGTCGTCTCCCTCGTTGTCACTACGACGATGCTTTCCTCCATTGCAAAATGGCGACGGTGCATTCTCGTTGCCATGACGACGCCGATCGGTCCCGTTGCCATGACGACACTGATCGGTCCCGTTCTTATTAA
Source organism: Rhinoraja longicauda (assembly GCF_053455715.1). Taxonomy (NCBI): domain Eukaryota; kingdom Metazoa; phylum Chordata; class Chondrichthyes; order Rajiformes; family Arhynchobatidae; genus Rhinoraja; species Rhinoraja longicauda. The sequence goes on from NC_135993.1 coordinate 9,689,372, forward strand.
GCCGCTGATCCCCCATGTTGCAGTTGCCGTGATGACGATGCTCCTCTCGTTGCCGTGACGACGCTGTTCCTCCCGCGTTGCCGTGACGACGCTGTTCCTCACGCGTTGCCGTGATGACGATGCTCCTCTCGCGTTGCCGTGACGACGCTGCTCCTCCCGCGTTGCCGTGACGACGCGGCGGCCACTGTTCCCGCGCACCGGGGGCGTGAGTCTCGCGTGAGTCTGCGCGGCTCGCGCGTCCCTAGCAACGGCGGCGCGGCGTCACGTGTCAATGGGCGGCATGGCGTGACTGGGGCAAGGCCAATGTTCTGCAAGGAGAGCTTCAAGGCCTTGGGGTTGCTGGCAGGGGCTGGGTTGGCCTCGGGGGCCTTGGGGATCTACTACTTATGGAGACACCACAAGGGTCCCCTTCTCTTGGAAGCCTTGGATCAGCAGGAGGCGGTGTGGCCCATAGCCAAGTCAGAAGAGCTGCTCCTGCCTGAGACAGATGCCCAAGAAGCCCCCAGTAGGATCTCAGAGGAGCAGGCTGAAATCCGGTGGCATCTCGACTCCATACAAACCTGCTTGAATGGCCTGAAGGATGAGGTGTCCTCCCTGAGGGACTGCATCCAGGGCATTGTGGAGAAGCAGGTTAGCCTGAAGAAATACAAGAGTGCCAGAAGGAAGAAGAGGAGATATGAATCCAAGAGAGACAGCGATGATTCCGCAGAATCTGTCTCCATCTACTTCACAGCAAATGCTGGGAAACCCTCAGACAGTGAGAGTGAAGCAGGGTTAGTCACGAACCTTTGGTCCAAGGGCTTCCACCCATTGTGACTACTTTCGCTTGGCACACATTATTAACATAGAAACATTAGAAATAGTAGTAGACTTGTTCCCATAGGCCAGTGGAAGACTGATCCTGACCCTCAAGTTAGCTTTCCCGCCCAATTCCCAGAAATGTTTTTTTCCTCAGTGACCAAATATCTCCTAATTTCATATTCTAATACACTGAATGAATGAGCAGTTGTAATCCCCTGGAGAAGAGAATTCCAGATTTACAATCCTTTGGGAAAGAAATATTATCTCAGTTCTAAATGTACAACTCCTTTCCAAATACTGTACCCACATGTTCCTGACATTGCAGTTTAAGATAATATCCTGTTGGCATATATTCCAATACTCCCTCTTAGTACCTAAATACGTATATTTGTTCCTTAGATAGTTTGGACCTTTCATATACCTCAAAATCCCAATTTTGGAGACACACTCATATTACTTATGTAAGCATGTGGCTGTGTACTGTTCTATGTATCACCATAAAGGGAGGCTTTGCTATTTCAGAATCAAACAAGGTGGATTAATTTCCAATCTAAAACTTTTAATTGGATTGTAACAGAACATAGAAGGGTATTGCCCAAGAACATGTACTTCAGCCAAACATGATGCCAATTTAAACTAATCTCATCTGTGTGCGGGTGTGATCCATGTCCCTCCATTTCCTGCATATCCAAGTAGACCTTCAGATTAATAATAATCCTATTTGTTCGGCTATTTTTGGCACAATGATAATTACATCACTTTCATGCAAATTAATTGGATTAAATTGATATTACAAATAGGTGTATAAAATCATGAGGGACATACATAAGGTGAATGGTCATAGTCTTTTTTTTTCCAAGGTACAGCAATCAAAAACATTTTGAGGGCAAGGGTTTAAGATAAGAGGGGAAAGATTTAGAGTTTAGAGATACAGCTTGGAAACAGCCCATTGAGGCCACGCTGACTATCGATCACCCGTTCACAATAGTTCTATGTTATTCTACTTTCTCATCCACTCCTAACAAATATGGGGCAATTTTACAGAGGCCAACTAACCTATAAACCCACAGAGAACGTGCAAACTCCACACTGACAGTACCCAAGGCCAGGATCGAGCCTGGGTCTCTAGCGCTGTGACATTAAGTTCTACTAACTGGAATCTGAAGGGTAAAGTGTTGACACAGAAGGGAGTACTGTAAAAGAAAGTGTTGCCAAAGGAAGTGGTAGAACGGGTACAGTTAGGGCAGCGGTTCTTAACATTTTTGGCCCCACGTCCCCATCAGACATTCTTGGTCAGTACTGTGACCCTCAAAACAAAAATTGGAAAAAAAAACAGCCCGATTTATGAAACAATGTCTGCCAATACTCAGTTAATGGGATGGGATAATTTCATTTATGACCCCTTCAAGACCCCAGAAAAACCCCAAACGACCCCCATGGGGATCACGACCCCCAGGTTAAGAACCGCTGAGTTCTGAAGAAGGGTCTCGACCCGAAACATTACCCATTCCTTCTCTCCAGAGAGGTTGCCTGTCCAGCTGAGTTACTCCATCATTTTGTGTCTGCCTGTCCCGCTGAGTTATTCCATCATTTAGTTATGAGATTTAAAAGACACTTGAACAGGTACACAGATAGGAAAAGTTTGGAGCGATATAGGTCAGGTGCATGGAAATGGGATTAATTAGCCTTGTTAAACAACTTGGTTGGCGTAAACGAGTTAGGTTTCTGTGCTGTATAACTCTTATGATTTAAGGAAACTTAACTGTATCAGCTTTGTAAATCTTTTAGTAAGTGTGAAAGCAAGAATTTATATTTCTTTTATAATCAACAGACAAATAGAAATCCCTGCAGGATTGGACTGTTCCATGCTGGCATTCGCAGCTGCATCGTTCACAGATGACACAGCTGGTCTGGAGGCAGACCCATCAGTTCTTCAATTTCAACAGGAGATTAGGTAATGGATTGCATTTATTGTTATTCGTACACCATTCTGTGGATTGGCAAGGAATGTAAAAGGGTCATTTGCTGAAGCACTAGTTACAGTTTTTAAAAATCTCTTTTTACTTTTTTAGTACAGTTTTTCACAGTAGTGAAAGGAGTGCCAGCTGAAGGTCACTTATAAGTTGGCGATATTTAAACACAGCAGATAGTCAAGTCAAGTCAAGTCAAGTCAAATTTATTTGTCACATACACATACTCGATGTGCAGTGAAATGAAAGTGGCAATGCCTGCGGGTTGTGCACAAAAATAATTACAGTTACAGCATATAAATAAAGTTAATAAGTTACTAAACATAGCACAAAAAGTGTTGACAAAAATTTAGTCTCTGGGGTTATCAAAGTTGACAGTCCTGATGGCCTGTGGGAAGAAGCTCCGTCTCATCCTCTCCGTTTTCACAGCGTGACAGCGGAGGCGTTTGCCTGACCGTAGCATCTGGAACAGTCCGTTACTGGGGTGGCAGGGGTCCCTCATGATCTTGCTTGCTCTGGATCTGCACCTCCTGATGTATAGGTCCTGCAGGGGGACGAGTGTAGTTCCCATGGTGCGTTCTGCCGAACGCACTACTCTCTGCAGGGCCATCCTGTCCTGGGCAGAGCTGTTCCCAAACCAGACTGTAATGTTGCCGGACAGGATGCTCTCTACAGCCCCAGAGTAGAAGCAATGAAGGATCCTCAGCGACACTCTGAATTTCCTCAGTTGTCTAAGGTGGTAAAGGCGCTGCTTAGCCTTACCCACCAGTGCGGCAATGTGCGTTGCCCACGTCAGATCCTCTGCGATGCGGACTCCCAAGTATTTGAAACTGCTCACCCTATCCACAATAGACCCATTTATCTCCAGTGGCGTGTACGTCCTTGGATGTTTAGCCCTTCTGAAGTCCACAATCAGCTCCTTTGTTTTAGTGACATTCAAGAGGAGGCTATTGTCCTGACACCAGAGTGCCAGATCAGCCACCTCCTCCCGGTATGTTATCCCATTTTTTGCATTCCACAGTGTCTCCCTCTCCCCGACTCCTAATCGGAAGAAAGGTCTTGACCGGAAACGTCATTCCTTCTATCCAGAGAGAAGGTATTTATTCACAAAATGCTGGAGTAACTCAGCAGGTCAGGCAGCATCTCGGGAGAGAAGGAATGATCAGTCTGAAGAAGGGTCTCGACCTGAAACGTCACCCATTCCTTCTCTCCCGAGATGCTGCCTGACCTGCTGAGTTACTCCAGCATTTTGTGAATAAATACCTTTGATTTGTACCAGCATCTGCAGTTATTTTCTTATACTTCTATCCAGAGATGCTGCCTGTCCCACTCAGTTACTCCAGCATTTTGTGTCTATCCATAGTTTATCTTGTTTTGATTTTCTATCTTTTTTTCTGTTCATGTAATTGTTAGCCAATCTGTTCACAATCCACAGTATTGGAGTGCTCTCCTGTTCTTCGCACGTTGGCAATTGCAATCCTCCTAACTCTGTTGACATGTTTTACGTTAAAAAAACTTATAACTACTGAACTACATGTGTTCCAGTTTTACAACACCAAGTAATGAAAGAGAAATAGAGAAGGACGAAGAAGAGGTCAGCGATTTGGTGCAGGTTCTGAATTTCTCCCCTTCCACCGAGCTAGAGGCTGACACCATACAGTCTTTGAAAACACCCACAGATGATGAAAGTGAAATTAATTCACTCCTGCAACAAGTAGACAAACTGCATGATGGAACGAAGGAGGAGCAAGAACATGGATTCAAAGTCCTTTTGGACCATAAAAATAAGGTAAAAACAAATCAATATATTGTATTTGCTCTGTGTAGGAAGATGCTGGTTTAAATCGAAGGTAGACACAAAAAGCTGGAGTAACTCAGCGGGACAGGCAGCATCTCTGGGAGAAGGAATAGGTGACGTTTCGGGTTGATGAGTTACTCCAGCATTTTGTGTCTATCTTATTTTATTTACTCGATGCCTTAACAATGCTTGTAGTGCCCACAGAAACACAGATAAATGCAGAAGAGTAATGCTGTGATAAACTGGCTCAGTGCTAAAAATGTTTGTTTAAGTGGTTTAATTTAAGGTTGCTAGCCTTAATATTTTCATTTCCATTGGCCCACTTTTTTTCCCCTGACACCTGTCTTAAGTGGAATTTTTAATCCATACTCTGTAATTGGCTTCTAAAGTCATCCAGTCGTAAATCATGGCATGGGAAGTAAAAAGCAGCCCCATTCTCGGAACACGGACCATTAATAGCAAGTAAAATCAACATCCTGTCCATAATTTCCTCAACATTGATGCCTTGAATTTCTAGAGCAATTACCTTTTAACTACATTGCGTTGGAGCAAAGCTAAGTATTCCCATTGTTAGACAATAGACAATAAGTGCAAGAGGAGGCCATTCAGCCCTTCGAGCCAGCACCGCCATTCAATGTGATCATGGCTGATCATTCTCAATCAGTACCCCGTTCCTGCCTTCTCCCCATACCCCCTAACTCCGCTATCCTTAAGAGCTCTATCTAGCTCTCTCTTGAATGCATTCAGAGAATTGGCCTCCACTGCCTTCTAGACCAACTCTAAATTCACTAAATGTTCACCTGATTATGGAGAAGGGAAGCAATAGTCTAAACATAAGATTGAAGGGTCTTTTACCTGAAATGTTAACACTGTTTTTCTTTCCACTGATAATTCCTGGGCGAGGATTTTCTATTTTTACTGTAGGGAATAGCAAAGTGTAATAAATCTGATATAAGAATAAATAGATCTTTGCAGTTTCAAAATACACTGGTAAAGAACCTTGTACATGTTCAGGAGCTGTTTAGAAATCTGCAATAATAACATTTCTGTATCCGAGTCTTCCAAAAATAATGCCTTTTCTCAGCAGCTGGTCTTCATGAATCTAGCAAAGTGACATTCCTTCATCCGTATCTGTACACTGTGGGTGGCTTGATTGTAATAATGTATTGTCTTTCCGCTAACTGGTTAGCACGCAACCAAAGCTTTTCACTGTACCTCTGTACATGTGAGAATAAACCAAACTCAAAAACTCAACCTACACACCAAGAGCCAGTATCAGGGGCATGCTATGAAGACTAATGCAAACAGCGGTGACCAAGAAAATTTATCCCTGCCTTTAGCAGAATCAATTCTACTACATTATTGCAATTTATAATTTCATTTTTACTCTGCACAAATATTCTCCAAGTTTCAAATGAAATGAAACTTGGCAGGCTCGCCTACCTCAGTCAATAGGCCTCGAAATTGCTTTACTACATTTTAATGGTGTTGAGGTTCCATTGTGGAACATGAATTTAATTGAGTTTTTTTGAAGAGGTGATGAAGAAGATTGATAAGGATGTTGTCCACATAGAATTCAGTAAGGTCTGACACGATAAGATGTGGACGTGACGTGGAAGGTTAGATCACATGGGATCCAGGGTGAAATAGTGAACTGGATACAAAATTGGCTAAGTGGAAAAATAGAGGGTGGCAGTGAAGAGCTTTTATTCAGATAGAAGGCCATTGACCAGTGATGTATCACAAGGTTCAGTACTGAATCCGCTATAGTTCGTCGTCTGAATGAACGATTTGGATGACTAGAAGGGTCTCGACCCGAAACGTCACCCATTCCTTCTCTCCCAAGATGCTGCCTGACCTGCTGAGTTACTCCAGCATTTTGTGAATAAATACCTTCGATTTGTACCAGCACCTGCAGTTATTTTCTTATACTACTGGATGACTATGTTGGTAACATGGTAGGTAAGTTTGCAGATGACACCAAATTTGGTGGTATAGTAGGTAATGAAGAAAGTTATCTAAGATTACATCAGGAGCTTACTTCTTTGGCTAACTGCGTCAAGGAATGGCAGGTGGAATTTAACTTGGGCAAGTGCAAGGTGTTACAATTCGGTAAGTTAAACCGGGGCAGGACATATACAGTAAATGGAGGTGCTGAAAGTGGTAACAGGTAGATAGGGTAGTGAAGAAGATGTGTAGCTCGCTTGCCTTCATCAGTCAGGGTATTGATTACTTTTCTCCAGAGATGCTGCCTGACCCGCCGAGCTACTCCAGCTTTTTGTGTCTTTATTGATTATGTTGCAAATATACAAATCGTTGGTGAACCACACTTAGAGTATTGTGTGCAATTCTGGTAGCCCAGTATATCATTGAGCTGAAAGGGATACAGAACAGATTTACAAGGATGTTACTGGGACTGAAGACATTGAGTTGTAAGGAGAAGCTGGGATTATTTTCCCTGGACCATAGGAGGATGAGGGATGACATTATCGATGTTTATAAAATCATGAGGCATAGATAAGTGGGTGATCACAGTCTTTTTTCCAGGATAGTGGAGTCTAAAACCAGAGGACACAGATTTAAGGTGAGATGGGAAATTTTTTTAAAGGATCTGAAAGGAAACTTTTTATCGCAGTGAGTGATCGTATAAGGAATGAGTTCACAGAGGAAGTGGTAGACACGGGTACAATTTCGACATTTAAAAGACTTGGACAGGTGCATGAATAGATAACGTGTGGAGGGACCTGGGCCCCAACAGTGGCAAATAAGACTGGCAGGAGGACCACGGAGACTCACCAGAGCCAAAGCTAGGCACCTCTTGCAGGAGCATGCAAGGACATTCTCCTTAAAGAGTAATATACACCAGATCAAGTGGCCCCGTTGGGCTCAAACCTCTCCTGCGTTGGTGCAGCACCCTCTCCTCCCCCCCTCCCCTCTCCCTTCCCTTCCCCCCACCCTTACCCCCTCCCCCTCCCTTCCCTCCTCCCCTCTCCCCCTCCCCCCAGTCCATCCCTCTCAACCCCCCTTATCCTCCCTCCCTCTACCCCCTTCCCTCCCTTCCTCCCCCCTCCCTCCCTAGGAGATAGATGTAAACTTTAAAATGTGAATAACTTTAAAAATATAACACCGATTTCAATTAAACTTCTTCCATGAGCACCAAAGGGACGGCAATGAGTCAGGTGGGCCTAAAATTGTCGCGCTATCGTGTACCGTTTTGGCTGTAGTCCAGGAACAAACAAACAAACAAACAAACGAGAGTTTTAGTATATAGATGTCTACCTACACTACAGGGACAGAAAATCCCAGTGCCCATTCGGCCTGCTCCTTTGGCTAAAGAAAAGGTAAATGATGTCGCCTATCCTTGATGATGGAGTTTGGGTGACTTTCCTAATATAATAAACAATGATAAGTGGCAGAGTTCAGCTGCAGCAAACTAAAATGGTTATGAGGCTGTGGAGCTATTCATAAACCTGGCCTTTTAAGGGGTAAAGAAGTCCATGCAGAGAGGTTATATGTAGGAGTTTGCAGTGATAACAAAATTGTCATTTCAGTGCTAATCCTTAAATGACAAAGTTTCATGTAATTCCACTGTGAGCAAATAGAGGACAGAGGAACATTTCATCCTTTATGGTCATTTCATCCTTTATGGTTCATTTGAGGTCATCCTATTCGGCCCCCCCCCCCCCCCCCCCCCCGACTCCATCAAATCGATAACAGGCAGTCTTGGAAGCCTATCCTGCCTAGTCAAACCGCATGTCAAAAACCTCGGCGTGATATTTGACTCTGCATTAAAGTTTGACAAGCAAGTCAACGCTGTGGTAAAAGCCAGCTTCTTCCAACTTCGTACCATAGCTAAAATCAAACCTTTCCTCCAATTCGACGACACTGAAAAAATCATTCACGCTTTCATTTCCTCCCGCCTAGACTACTGCAACTCCCTATACACTGGGATCAGCCAATCATCCCTGTCCCGCCTGCAACTGGTCCAAAACGCCGCAGCGAGACTCCTGACGGGTACCCGTAAAAGGGACCACATCACCCCGATTCTGGCCTCTCTCCACTGGCTCCCTGTACGGTTCAGAATCAACTTCAAGCTCCTCCTATTCACATATAAAGCCCTAAATGGACATTCCCCCCCTACATCAAAAATCTTCTAACCCACCTCTCTAACTCCAGGTCCCTCAGGTCGGCCGACTTGGGGCTACTCACTATCCCGCGGTCTAGGCTTAAGCTCAGGGGTGACCGCGCTTTTGCGGTTGCAGCTCCTAGACTGTGGAACAGCATCCCTCTCCCCATCAGAACTGCCCCCTCCATCGACTCCTTTAAGTCCAAGCTCAAAACCTATTTCTACTCCCTAGCGTTTGAGGCCCATTGAGGAGGCGCTGTGAACTGTTTTGTATGTGCTGTTATGTTTGTGTGCTACTGTATGTTTCATTTTTTTCCTTAGTACCTAATCAGATGTACAGCACTTTGGTCAACGTGGGTTGTTTTTAAATGTGCTATACAAATAAAAATTGATTGATTGATTTATATAATGCATGATCTCAATATATATTTTGATTAAGCACTTCCTTTGCAGCTTTATGAAACTCAACGTTTGGTCGCTACTTATTGAATCACGTTGATATTTTTTGCCAACATTTTAGATGATTGATATGAACTTGTGGGCTACTACATTCATTCTAATAATGCTGTGATTGAGGTCAACTAAGTCATATTTTAGGACAGCGTCTCGTATTTCGTTTGAGCAGCTTACAGCCCAGTGGCATGACTATTGATTTCTCTAACTTCAAGTAACCCTGGCATTCCCTCTCTATCACCTCCCCCACCCAAGTCGCACCAGCTTCTCGTTATCACCTAACAAACAGCTAACTATGCCCTCTTTCCTTTATCATCGTTACTTTTTTGCATATCTTTCATTCATTGATCTTTATGTACTACATCATCGTCTATATGAGGAAAAACGTTTTCAGTCAGAGAGTTGTGAATCTGTGGAATTCTCTGCCTCAGAAGGCAGTGGAGGCCAATTCTCTGAATGCATTCAAGAGAGAGCTAGATAGAGCTCTTGAGGATAGCGGAGTCAGGGGGTATGGGGAGAAGGCAGGAACGGGGTACTGATTGAGAATGATCAGCCATGATCACATTGAATGGCGGTGCTGGCTCAAAGGGCCGAATGGACCCCTCCTGCACCTATTGTCTATTGTTTATTGTCTATATCCCTCGTTTCCCTTTCCCTTGACTTTCAGTCTGAAGAAGGGTCTCGGCCGAAACGTCATCCATTCCTTCTCTCCAGAGGTGCCGCCTGTCCCGCTGAGTTACTCCAGCTTTTTGTGTCTATCTTCAAATTTTAGAAGGTCCCCTCCAGCAATCCAAAGAAATGTTATTTCCAAATGGTGATTGTCTTCCAGGAATTTTGGTTCAATATTTCTGCATTTATTGTATATGATGAGTGATAGTTAATAGTCAGCTAATAGTTTTACACTGTTAAAAGCAGGCATCCATATTGTTTTTGATGGAGTCATACCTTAACAATGGTGTTTGAATTAGCTTTCTCGTAACTTACAGTTTGGCAAGAGAAAGGAGTTCTGCTGGCGAATGATTCGTGCCTACAGTGACATGTTCCAGCTGACAGAAGATAAAGAAACACAGAAATGCTATGCTTTGGCCGGTAGGAATTTTATTTCTGAAAATTTATGATCCAACAGTGTCACCTCCCTGCTGTATATGAATAGCCTAGTAAGATGACCTACAATTGACCAGTGTGGTCAAAATACTCAAAGATTGGGTAGAAATGAAGACATTCCTTTTTTCCCCACTGTTGTTTAGTTTAGGTTAGTTTAGAGATGCCGCATGGAAACAGGCTCTTCGGCCCATCGAGTCCGCGACGACCATCGTTCACCCGTACCCTGGTTCGATCCGACACACTAAGGGAACATTTACAGAAGCTAATTAACCTACAAACCTGCACACATTTGGAATGTGGGAGGAATCGAGGGCGTGCAGCATAGGTTTACTAGGGTAATTCCCGGAATGGCGGGACTGTCATATGTTGAAAGACTGGAGTGGCTAGGCTTGTATACACTGGAATTTAGAAGGATGAGAGGGGATCTTATCGAAACATATAAGATTATTAAGGGGTTGGACACATTAGAGGCAGGAAACATGTTCCCAATGTTGGGGGAGTCCAGAACCAGGGGCCACAGTTTAAGAATAAGGGGTAGGCCATTTAGAACGGAGATGAGGAAAAACTTTTTCAGTCAAAGAGTTGTGAATCTGTGGAATTCAATGCCTCAGAAGGCAGTGGAGACCAATTCTCTGACTGCATTCAAGAGAGAGCTAGATAGAGCTCTTAAGGATAGCGGAGTCAGGGGGTATGGGGAGAAGGCAGGAACGGGGTACTGATTGAGAATGACCAGCCATGATCACATTGAATGGTGGTGCTAGCTCGAAGGTCCGAATGGCCTACTCCTGCACCTATTGTCTATTGTCTATAAACTAGGGCACCCGAAGAAAACCTACGTGGTCACAGGGAGAAAGTACCAATTCTGTACAAGCAGCACCCAAAGTCAGAGTCGAACCCTGGTCTCAGGCGCTGCAAGGCAGCAACTCCACTGCTCTGCCACTGTGCTGCCCCTAACTTCTCAAGCACTGAAACCTGTAATTTAAAGATTTAACTAGCACTTTTGCTGCAGAGGATGCAAAACTGACATGCTAACGAATACCAAGCACGTTGTAAAAGTTCACGGTGGTAGTTCTCCATCATCTTCTTATCGCAATCAGGGATATTCTGGAAATAGTCAGTGATGCCTAGAGCCTAAGAAATTAAGAATTTAAAGAGTTTGTTTAATGCCAAAAAGAACTATATCTCACACCTGGACCATGCTAAACATACTCCGAGAGAATCTGATATCAAATTGGCTGTCAAAATGTGTTTCACTTTGTAACGGTGAGATCACTCAAATTAATGACCCAACTTCTCCACGGGTTTTTTAAATCTTATGTTAAGCTTTCAGATTTTCGCAGCTGAATGGTTTACTTGATTTATGGAGGCTTAGGTCATGGAAATGTTTCTATATCCATCACATTTTATATTTTCCTATCTCCAAGACCCTACAACTGCAGAGGACCACTTTCACAAGCAACAATACAGCCCAACCTTGTTCAAGCTGCTATTCCTAACAAAAGCCATACCACTGGTCCAAGGATTGCTTCATAATCGTGTCTTACATTCTCAGAGCAGAATTAGCCCATCCGGCCCATCAAGTCTGCTCTGCCATTCAATCATGGCTGGTCTATCTTTCCTTCTCAGCCCCATTCTCCTGTATTCTCCCCACAACCCCTGACACCCGCACTAATCAACCCTACCCTGTCCGTTTTGCAGCATTGCATACTTTCAACAGGGATTTCTCAATCAGAAACAGCAGCCCTCGTATTCACCCCTCAAAACACACGGAAGCTAAATTTACTGAAGCCACTATCATTATGTGTCTGTTCGGCTTTAGGTGTTATTCGTGCTCATCAAGTCATCATTGTGTTCTTTGAGATTTGTGTCGGGGAGTTTTGAAATGTGTCACTCATTATTAAGAGCTGGAAGAGCTGGATAATTTTGCCCTCAAGCAACTAGTTTGATTCATAATGTAGTCAAATTGTTTGCAAGAGCAAGTTTATAAGTTTACATAAACGTAGAGCAGTAGAGTTGCTGACTCACAACGTGAGAGACCCGGATTCGATCCGAACTATTGGTGCTGTCTGTACAGAGTTTGAGCGTTCTCCCTGTGACCAGGTGGGTTTTCTTCAGGTGCCCTTCTTTCCTCCCACACTCCAAAGACGATAAGTTAATTGGCTGCTGTAGGATGTGAGGGTGGAATAACATCAAACTGGTGTACAGGTGATTGATGGTCAGTGTGGACTCAGGCCAAAGGGCCTTTTCCACACTATCTCTAACGTAAAGTTAAATGGTGTTTTTTACTTAATACTAAATAAAGATTACTGCCGAATTTTCAGCTGAATATTAGAAATTAAGAATGCAAATAGGCAGCAAATTCTATAATGTATCAGCATTCTTTTCAAAGTTTTAAAATGAGACTAGACAAAGTGGACCCGTTGGGCCCAAACCTCTCCTGCATTGGTGCAGCACCCTGTCCTCCCCCCCTCCCCTCCCCTCTCTCCTCAACCCCCCACCTCCCTTCTCCCCCACTCCCTCCTCCCCTCCCCCTCCCCTCCTTTTAAACTTTAAAATGTGAATAACTTAAAAAATATAAGACCGATTTCTATAAAACTACTTGCATTATCACTAAAGTGACAATGGTGAGTAAGGTGGGCCTAAAATTGTCACGCTATCTTGTACCGTTTTGGCTGAAGTTCAGTCACAAACAAGATAACAAACGAGAGTTTTAGTATATAGATGATGAGCAGCAAGCAAGGCAGTAATTTTATTTTGTATCATGTAGCTTTTACTTGCAAGTATTTTAATCCACTGTTCCCTCATTTTTCACAGGAAGAGATGAAGGGAATGCCAGTTTGAAGGACCATGCGGAAAGCATTGAATGCCAAATTTGGTACGAAATTATTCATTTTGTTCCAGTCCAATGCCATTAACCTAGTATCTCAGTGAATAATTGTACTCTGTTATGTGGAATGACCGATCAGTACAAATAGGGTTAATTAAAAATAGATAATAAATTGGTGAAGGAATAGATTCCCTGCATGCCAGTTGTAACAGATATGAATAATCTACCAAAGTGTGGTACGATAAAAAATTGCTGTGAAATGTGAATCACCACATAGCTGGACGTTTGTTCCATTCCCTATTAGCCTCGGGAACAAATGGCAAAACTATTATCAATGTCTACATGAGTTCGAAGAAATTGCTCCATTGGCAATGAAACTCAACACAAAGTTAGGTCTGATAGCTAGAAGCATATCTATTTAATGTCAAACTCTATGGACTTCCAGATGGATTTTGATGAGATGCTGTTGATATGGGACATTTAAAATGGCCACGTGCAGGAAGGAACTGCAAATGCTGGTTTAAACCAAAGATAGACAAAAAATCTGGTGTAACTCAGTGGGACAGGCAGCACCTCTGGTGAGAAGGAATGGGTGACGTTTCAGGTCATAGAAACATAGAAAATAGATGCAGGAGTAGGCCATTTGGCCCTTCGAGCCAGCACCACCATTCAATATGATCATGGCTGATCATCCAAAATCAGTTCTCCTTGCCTGCTTTCTCCCCATATCCCTTGATTCCGTTAGCCCTAAAAGCTATATCTAACTCTTAAATATATCCAGTGAATTGGCCTCCACTGCCTTCTGTGACAGAGAATTCGACAGATTCACAACTCTCTGGGTGAAAAATCAAGAGCCTTCTTCAGACTGGAAGTCACAGGAAAGGGAAACGAGAGATACAGATGATGATGTAGAGAGATATAGAACAATGAATGAAAGATATGCAAAAAAGTTATGATGATAAAGGAACCAGGCTATCAGTCATTTTCAATATGAATACAAGGTGGTTGTAATATGCTACATGGGATACTATGGAATGGTTGTTTTCAGATTTCAGATGAGTTAGATTTTTTTTAGATTTAGAGATACAGCGCGGAAACAGGCCCTTCGGCCCACCGAGTCCGCGCCGCCCAGCGATCCCCGCACATTAACACTATCCTACACACACTAGGGACAATTTTTTAAAACATTTGCCCAGCCAATTAACCTACATACCTGTACGTCTTTGGAGTGTGGGAGGAAACCGAAGATCTCGGAGAAAACCCACGCAGGTCACGGGGAGAACGTACAAACTCCGTACAGACGGCGCCCGTAGTCGGGATCGAACCTGAGTCTCCGGTGCTGCATTTGCTGTAAGGCAGCAACTCTACCGCTGCGCCACCGTGCCGAGTTAGTTGTCGTATACATCAGGATGCAATGAAATTCCTTGCTCACTTGAGGTTGACAAACAGTATACATACAATAATGATAAATACAACGATAAACATTGCTTTTTTTGATATATATTATGCCGCACAAGGCAGAGGTTCCCGGCGAGCTGTAGTCATACCCCAACAGCAGGCCGGGCTCGCCCACCATGGTAACCGGGAGAGGGAAGCTGCCAAACCCGGTCCTTGCTCTCCCCCAAACACCGGGAACAGGACAGGAAGTGGAGAGAGTTGGTGGATGCTGGATAAGGGACGGTAGGAAGAACTGGGGCATGAAATTTAGCCCGGCAAGTGTGAGGAGTTGCACTTTGTTGTGTCAAAACGGAGCAGGGCTTGGACAGTAAATAGTAGAGCCCTGTAGAGTGTTGTGGAATAGGGAGATCCAGGAGTACAGGTGCATACTTTCCTGAAAGTGGCAGTCCAGGTGAAAAGGATGGTGAGGAAGGCGTTTGTCACACTTGCCTTCATTGGGAAAGGTATTGAGTACAAAAATTAAGACATGATGATACGGCTGTACAAGTCCTTGGTGAGACCACACATAGAGTACTGTTTGCAGCTCTGGCCACCCGGCTATAGGAAGGATGTTATCAAGATGGAAAGGATGCAAAAGAGATTCACCAGGATGTTACTTGGACTTGTGGGCTTGTGTTTATTGGGAGAGGCTGGATAGGATGGGACAATTTCTTTGGAGCTTAGGAGGCTGAGGAGTGAGCTTATGAAAGACAAAATCATGAGGGACATGAATAACATGAGTGCTCGGACTTTTTTCCAGGTTAGAGGTTTTTTCCAAAACTAGAGGTCATATGCTTTAGGGGAGAGGGGAGAGTTTTACAGCAGGGACAGCAGGCGTAACTTTTTCATTCGGAGTGTAACCGATATCAGGAAGGAGCTGCCAGAGGAAGTTATTTGGATAGGAAAGGTTCAGAAAGATTTGGCCAAATGCAGGCAAATGAGACTAGCCCAGAATGACATCTTGCTCGGACTTGGCATGGACAAGTTTGGCTAAAAACCCCTTTGCCAGTCTGTATAGGTCTATAACTCTTGGCAGAGCAGTTAATAAGACAGGTGCTTTATCAATAGAGGCATAGGGTATAAGAGCAAGGAAGTCGTTCTGAACCTTCATAAAATACAATTCTGCAGCTGGAATATTGTGTTCACATCTGGTTCTGTAATAAGAAGTATGTGGAGGCATTAGAGAGAGTCTGGAAAAGACTCAACAGCTGTTCTCAAACTCATAACCAATACTAGCAAGAAAGCCATGGGTCTCAAATGCATGGGTACATCGTTACTTGCAAGTTCCCCTCCAGGACACAAACTGTTGACTTGGAAATATATTGCTGTTCCTTCATTGTCCTTGGGTCTAAACCCTGAAATTCCCTGCCCAAGAACACTGTAGCAGAAAGAACTTCATCAGAAAGACTGCGGCTCTTCGGGAAGGTGGCAGACCGCACCATTCATGGGGAATTAGGGATGGACAATAAATGCTGGTCTTGCCAAGATGCTAAGAATGAACGTGGTCATCCTCCATGCACTTAATGATGTCTGCTTCATTCAAGACTAGTTATTGCTATCTCCAGTCTGAAGAAGGGTCTCGACCCGAAACGTCGCCCATTCCTTCTCTCCTGAGATGCTGCCTGACCTGCTGAGTTACTCCAGCATTTTGTGAATAAATACCTCCAGTTTAATACATGTTGCTTT
Organism: Rhinoraja longicauda; assembly: GCF_053455715.1. Lineage (NCBI taxonomy): Eukaryota > Metazoa > Chordata > Chondrichthyes > Rajiformes > Arhynchobatidae > Rhinoraja > Rhinoraja longicauda. Next base: position 9,705,574 of record NC_135993.1, read on the forward strand.
ATTTTCCCGTGATGAAGGCTTGCGATTGTGAGTGGGTATCTGGATGAGCACGAAGCAGAGGATAGGTCTGAAGGAAATGAAGAACTCAAGGTGAGAAAAATATTATTTTAGATATCTTTAGTGTCTGGCCTGACATACATACAATACATTGTTGTTTTATTATGGGTGCAGAATGGCTATCATGGAAAATTATTAAGAAGTCAGGTCACTTCACACTTAATATATGTGACAATATTGACAGCATTAAATAAAGTGCAGGTTCCTCAGCTTAGACTGTGCTACTCATGTACATACTAGAACTAGATTTAAAAAAATTAGCAAAGCAATCTACATTCAAATATTAATTGCTAAATGTGAATTCCATCTCTTGCAGGAGATAGAAGATGAGGCTGGTGTGCTCATTGAACTCACTAACAGGCAAGTTGACCATACATTCACATCACATGGGGCATGGCGCAGTGGTAGGGGCGCACGGTGGCACAGCAGTAGAATTGCTGCCTTACAGTGCATACAGCACCAGAGACCCGGGTTCAATCCCGACTACAGGTGCTGTTTGTACGGAGTTTGTACTTTCTCTCTGTGACCGCGTGGGTTTTCTCCAAGATCTTCGGTTCCCTCCCACACTACCAAGACGTACACTCTGTGGACTGAAGGGCCTCCTTCCGCACTGTATCTCTAAACTAAACACAGGGACATTAAATGTTATGCTGCCCAATAACCACATTCCAATTTTCCTGCTCTCTTTGCATTTGGAGATATATTAACTTCTACCAATCTTAAATTTGGGGGACATTCTATGGACATACAGACATCATAGAACTAGATAGTACTGCCCCAACATAATCAATTGCAGCTAATATGTATTGTCAAGGTTGAAAATATGAAGTTATAATTGTGTTTACGAATGGTAAAACATTTATTCTGGTAAATCTCTATAGTTTAGATTGTTCTATGTGGAATATTTTGTTTGATGAAAACACCTTGATGAATAGCTTATGCACAATTAACTGTGGCGATCCTTCTGTGCAATAGGCTGGATTGCCCTGACGGTAATCTGGTGGTCCGTGTGTCAGTATGCCTATCTCTGCACCAAGTTCAACATTAGTTGTACAATGTACTGAGCTGAGGAGCCACACGCACTTCACGTCTGGCCCCTCAGCTCCACACCAGCCATAGTTCACATGTTCGAGTCTGTCCTATTCATTGAATGGAGTTGCTACCTTCAAAGAGTACATTGATTATTATTCCACTTTATGATAATTAAGTTTCTGAATTAATGGAACAGAGAGCATTCGGGCATTCTCAACGGGTCAGGCAGCATCTCTGAAGAAAAGGAATTGGTGACTTTTTCGGTCGAGACCCTTCTTCAGACTGAGAGTTAAGGGAAATATGGACAGTGATGTAGAGAGGTAGAGAGATATGGAACAAACAGATGAAAGATATGCAAAAAAGGAAACGGGTCACCTACTCCTTTTCTCCAGAGATGCTGTCTGACACGCTGAGTTACTCCAGCCTTTAACGTCCGTCTTCGGTTTAAACCAGCATCTGTAGTTCCTTCCTACACATGAGGCCATTCTAGCTGGATGTAGTCACTGAGACTGCCCCCTGGTGGTTGCAGCAACAGCAGCTGCAGCAGTTAACCCTGCAGCCGCCAACAATGCAGCCGCGTGTATCCGTTAATGGTGAATGGAAGGCAACTCTATGAAATGCAAAGCAAATAAATATACACAATAAATTTAATATTTCAGTGTAACCAAAACCACCAGAATGAGTAGATGTACGTAGCTCAAGAGGATGAGCTAATACTACCAAAGGCAAAATAAGGCCAAATTGCATACTTATTTACATCAAAGGCCCACATGTTTAGGGGGAAAACATTTTATAAGAATCTGAGGGGTAACTTTATCACACAAAGTGTGATGAGTGTATGGAACGAGCTGCCAAGGAGATAGTTGAGGCACGGATTATCACAGCGTTTAAGAAGCAATTAGACAGGTACATGGTTAGTCAAGTCAAGTCAAGGCAATTTTATTTGTATAGCACATTTAAAAACAACCCACGTTGACCAAAGTGCTATACATCAGTTCAGGTACTAAGAAACGAACATACAATGGCACACAAACATAACAGCACATACATAAACAGTTCACAGCGCCCCCTCAGAGGGTCTCAAACGCTAGGGAGTAGAAATAGGTTTTGAGCCTGGACTTAAAGGAGTCGATGAAGGGGGCAGTTCTGATGGGGAGAGGGATGCTGTTCCACAGTCTAGGAGCTGCAACCGCAAAAGCGCGGTCACCCCTGAGCTTAAGCCTAGACCGCGGGATAGTGAGTAGCCCCAAATCGGCCGACCTGAGGGACCTGGAGATAGAGTGGTGGGTTAGAAGATTTTTGATATGGGGGGGGTGGGGGGGCAAGCCTGTTTAGGGCTTTGTATGTGAATAGGAGGAGCTTGAAGTTGATTCTGTACCGTACTGGGAGCCAGTGGAGTTAGGAAAGGTTTAGAGTGATATGGGCCAAAGTGAGACTAATGTAGTTGGGACATGTTGTTCGGTGTGGGCAAGTTGGGCCGAAGGGCCTGTTTCCACGCTGTATGACTCTATGACTCCTTGTGCTTTGTAATGAATTATGTGCCCTCTGATACAAGACAATTGCACTTCTTTTTATTTGAACGTTCGAAGTAATCGTGAAAAGGTTTGAGTCATAATGTTATCATGACAAGTTAGGAATCTTTAAATGCTTAATTCAACAAGAAGTTAAGCATCCCATGGCCAATGCAGGTTTGTGTTGAATCACTGATCTTAGCTGGGATGCTGGGCACGGTGTTACAATACTTCTGAATTGTGAAATGTGGTTGAGGCGAGTGGTGGACAGATTAGATGGTTAGTTGTGGTAAACAAACCAAGGCTTCCAGTCGTGTGTTGTGTGAACAGTCATGACAAGATTGCATTCAGTTATAATGCACGCTGGGTTGATCAGCCTGGTAATGGGCAGTGTCAGATCTCAAATTGAAAAACAACAGAGACCTATGGACCCTGCACTGCAGTAGGGTGCAGATAAGGTGGAACACGTTGCAAGAGTAGCACACCTGGTAGAGCTGCTGCCTCAGAGTGCTGGTGAACTGGGTTTGATCCTGACCTCGGATGTGTGGAGTTTGTACGTTCTCCCTGTGACCACGTGGGTTTCCTCTGGGCGTTTGGGTTTATAGGCTAATAGGCTACTCTGCAAATTACATACAGTTGTGTACATTCTTCCACTTTCACATCCACTCCCTAGTGTGTAGGCAGTGGGATAACATAGAACTAGTGTGAACAGGAGATGGCTGGTCGGTGTGCACTTGTTGGGGTGACGGGCCTGTTTCCATGCGGAACGTTTCAATCAATCAATATTTAGACTTGTTCCTTCTATTTTTATAGTTCAGACAACATAAAAAATCCTGATGTTGTCCCTCTTGATGATGATGCACCTGAAACGGCAGAGGTCACAGACAAAGTTGAAGAACAGGTAACACAAAATAATTTAAAAACGTGAAATTAAAATTTATCGTTGAGATGTGAAGTAATGAGACTTCAGATGTGTCATATGTCACCCGTCCTGCTTTGTTCTTGCCTTTTCCTATCTCTAGTTCCCTCCCCTCTATTGTCAGTCTGAAGAAGGGTCCCCATCTGAAATGTCACCCATCCTTTTTCTCCACATTTGCTGCCTGACCCACTGAGTTTCTCCAGCACTTTGTCTACCTTTTGCCAAATTTTATCTTCAATGCCCCAATCAGTGAAAGCAAGTATGTCATACATCCCCATTACCACCCAATTGATCAGTGTTGCTACTTTCAGTGAACTATGGATTTGTACCCCGAGATCCCTCTGTACATCAATGCTCCTAAGGGTCCTGGCATTCACTGAATCACAAGCATGAGTTCAAAAGACATTTTTTGAGTGTTTGTGTAAATGTTGTACTCTGTATGAAGTGTCTCTGAATCTGTTGTGGACTCTGGCTGGATCCAGGTCTTATTCATCTGCTTCAGCACTCAGATCCAAACCAGGCATGATTATTCATGAACAGACATATGCAGATGAAGGAAATAAGTGTATGATGTTGAAATCCATAATCAGGCATAAATCCCTTTTCTTGTAGGGCGTGCATTCACGACATGAAAGTAACATTTTAGTCGAAGTATTTAACAGGTAAGCCTACAAGAGAATCACATCATAGTTAAACTAACGTGTGCTTCCCCTGTGATTCATGCAATTTTCATCCCTGCTGGTGGAAATCACCACACTTGATTTCTGCTTTCTTTTCTGTTCCTTGACCTAAGTATAAAGGCAGTTTGTATTTATGATTTGGGGTTATCCTATAATTGGATTCTTTCTACATCTACCTTATCCAATACCTTGAAGATTTCACAATAGACAATAGACAATTTCAAAAACATCTTTAAGGTCATCTCCACGTTTTCTCTTTAACAATATTTCCTCAATCTTCCCCAGTAACTGCGATCTCTGTTCTAATCCCTTTCTTGTAACTCATACACTTCCTGCTGTTTCTTTGTTCTTTTTTTAATATAATGCAGAGACCCAGTATTCTTTTGTGTGGACTGAACAGGATTCTGTATGTTTAACAGACTTTCATTCAATTTTGGTCTCCAAATTTGAGGAAGGATATTCTTGCTATTAAGGGCATGCAGCGTAGGTTTACTAGGTTGATTCCCGGAATGGCGGGACTGTCGTATGTTGAAAGACTGGAGCGACTAGGCTTGTATACACTGGAATTTAGAAGGATGAGAGGAGATCTTATCGAAACGTATAAGATTATTAAGGGGTTGGACACGTTAGAGGCAGGAAACATGTTCCCAATGTTGGGGGAGTCCAGAACAAGGGGCCACAGTTTAAGAATAAGGGGTAGGCCATTTAGAACTGAGATGAGGAAAAACTTTTTCAGTCAGAGAGTTGTGAATCTGTGGAATTCTCTGCCTCAGAAGGCAGTGGAGGCCAATTCTCTGAATGCATTCAAGAGAGAACTAGATAGAGCTCTTAAGGATAGCGGAGTCAGGGGGTATGGGGAGAAGGCAGGAACGGGGTACTGATTGAGAATGATCAGCCATGATCACATTGAATGGCAGTGCTGGCTCGAAGGGCCGAAGGGCCTCCTCCTGCACCTATTGTCTATTGTCTATAATTCTAAACATCTTGTCCTGAATCCTTGTGCTTTGTTCTCATTATATATATTTTGCTGACCTATGATGCTTTAATGATTTTGTCATTGCCATCTCTAGATCATAATGACATAGGAATCTGAATTGTATATATTATCGGCAATATTTTTAATTTTTGTCACCAAAGTATATTATCTCACATTTGTCTCAGTTAAAGTTAATAGTGGACTCACTGATGGGAAGTCATCCAGATTTGGACTGATTGAAACACACCCAAGAGCATTGCATGTATCAGCACTCTATTTAAAAAAGTTTTTTGAAAACTTTGTTCTAAATGTTTAGAATCTTTACATGTGACCAGAATTTGAGAGACACTTCAAGAAATGCTTTTAGCTAACAAGCAAGGACACCGTTTTTAAAAAGTGTTTTATTCACAAAATGCTGGAGTAACTCAGCAGGTCAGGCGGCATCTCGAGACCCGAAACGTCACCCATTCCTTCTCTCCCGAGATGCTGCCTGACCTGCTGAGTTACTCCAGCATTTTGTGAATAAATCGATTTGTACCAGCATCTGTACGTTTTTAAAAAGTGTTTTGAATTGAGAATGCCATGCATCTGGACTCTGAATCATGTTGAGTTACTGCTCTCGGATGGGCTACATGGAAGTCTTATTGGCCTCAGGGCTAGGAGAAACATCAATTAGGCTTCCCATTCTGGATTGTTATCCAATATCAAAAGGTATGTGGGCAACAGGGTTGTGCTTTTTAATCAAACTCTTGCCCTTCTTGTGAAAGATCGTGAAGTCACCCATCATCTCAGTTCACGCTGCGATGATCAGTGGAATGGCTCCGGAGATACTCATCAACAGCTCTTCCCCACCTTCATGCCCGACTCCTGCACAGCCTGCGTATGCCAATGAACATTTGGGATAGCAGCAGGGATGGACGTGCCGGCTGCTGTGGGGTTGTGGATATCTTCTGCTGGGTGGGAGCTCCATTCACAACCGCATTTATGACTTGCAAACACAATTCAGGTTACAACAGAGCTCAGGAACGGAACCATGCCACAACCTGTAATTCACATCCCAGTCTCTGACAGTGTCAATGTGCGAGAAAGGTAACGAAGAATAACCCGTGTGACTAAGAAGTGCTAAACATTTCCATATTTCCACAGATGTGACACTGCACTCTTGCAGCGTGGTGCCAGTTCTGCTGATTCAACTGAGACAGTGAATATAGAGGACAGAAACATACAACAGGTAAAATAAAATGAACTTGTTTCTTGTGAATGTAATTACACAAAATATGGTAGCATTTATTCATTATTTTTTAGTCAAAATTCCGTTACTAGGACATAAATTATATATTTAAAATGGTTCTAGCGATCAGCCAACTGCAGAACCAGAAATGTGGATCTCAAGTCTTTGCATTATTTATGTTCAGTGTGCACAAATAAGAAATAAGAACGTTCTTCATTCCTTTTCAATTAACTTTCTATCACTCATCCTCTTGAAATTTTCTTCAAATCCTTTATTTGCCTTCAATTCCACTTTGGTAATTGGGGATTAATTTTGAACTTGGACAATTGAAGATTTCCCTTGATTTTCACAATTGTTGAAGTTAATCACAGAGATACGAGTTGTTCAATTATTGTCCACTGTGCACCAATGTTCCAGTCACTCCACTGGGACGCTGGTGTGTCCAAATGTCTTCATGAAAGAGTCATTGAAAAATTAGCAAAAAATGGTTGAAACTTGAGGAACATTATTCCTTAAGTAAAATGCAGTTGAGGCTGCAACTCTGGAATAAAACAAAATATTCTAAAAATAAAACTCAGAAATGATGGAAATATTCAACAGCATCTGTAGAGAGAGAGAAGCAGGGTTATGGTTTCAGATTTAAGACTTGAAAATACACACAGGGATGCTAGGAGCTGGCAGCATAAGCCTTGATTATCAATCTTGTGCCCTACCTCCACTTGTGCTTCCAGTCAAAGTGCCTCACTCATCCTAATCTACATTATTCACTGACTGAACCCAATGTTGTCAATAAATCGACTGACAAGGACTGTTATGTGATGAACCACATTTATGTTGTCGGCAAAGCGACAATTTCTCTGACGCATCATCCCAGCCGCCCTCTAGATCATAATCCCATCATTAGATATCAGCCTAATATTCCAAGATAGCCACAAACCTCATCTTAGTTTTAGTTTAGTTTAGAGATGCAGCGCGGAAACAGGCCCTTCGGCCCACCCAGTCCGCACTGACCAGCGATCCCCGCACATTAACACAAGCTTACACACACTAGGGACAATTTACACTTAAACCAACTATACAAACCCAAGCCAATGAACATACAACCTGTATGTCTTTGGAGTGTGGGAGGAAACCGAAGATCTCAGAGAAAACCCACGCGGTCACAGGGAGAACGTACAAACTCCGTACCATCAGCACCCGTAGTCAGGATCGAACCCGAGTCTCCAGCACTGTAAGGCAGCAACTCTACTGCTGCGCCCATAAATCTTATCTGAACATTTTCCCCTCCACATCCCAAAACCATTTAGCCTTCATCTCTTTTCTCCCTGTGATCTACAAGCAGGAATGTTTTAGCATGCTCATATTCCATGTCATCTTTTTCTTCTCTTTTCCTTCTCCACTTCACTGAGTGGACTCCACTGAATGATTTCCATCATTTAGAGTTTTTCTCCTTTGACTCCATTTCCTTCAAGAAAAAGGTATAATTACAGGAGCAAAAAACAAACTGTTAGAAGAACTCAGTGGGTCAAATGGCTTTTAAGGAAGGAAAGGAGATGTCGAATTTTCCGGGGCCAGTAAGTGATCGGGATGAAGGATAGAAGCAAAGAAGTCCAGATGCTGGTTAATATGCAAAAGGCCTCAAAGTACCGGAATAACTCAGCATGTCAGGCAGAATCTCTGGAGAACATGAATAGGTGACATTGCGGGTCGAGACCCTTCTTCAGACTCTGGAAGGAGTCTCAGGAAGGAGTCCTAACCTCCGGGAGAAATCACCTTCTCCCATCATTCCTCCTCCTCTTGGACCCCTCCTTCCCCCCATCCCTGTCATGATCCAATACAGAACAGTCTGTCCTTAACAGAGGCCTTACCTTAGTATCCCTCCACCCCCACCCCAACTGGGTCCGGGCCCATCATGATTTAGAGCTCTTCTTCCTTTGCCTCCTCTTTGGGTCTTTTTCAATGGGAAGGAGTCGTCGCCTCCCAGTGATAACAGCTTCTCCCTTCTCCAACATTCCCGCTCCCTCTTGCGCTCCGTGTTGGCTTGTCTGAAGATGGGACACGATCCAAAACGTCATCTATCGATGCTCTCCAGAAATAAGACCTGACCCACTGAGTTACTCCAGCCGAGGTGTAAAGGAAATGGGTAGGAGCCATTTTGCTTCTGATTACAGCATCTGTAGCTTTGCATTCAATTATTGGAAACTTTATGGCCTTTCTAATGGTGGGATATCAGGAACATTATTTTTTTTAGTCCTTCTTAGATCTCCTTACTCCTCCTCGACCAGGAATGTTAACACTTCACAGATACTTCCCAAACTATTTCCAACATATTGTGTTCCCATTCTGAGAATATGTACTTTCTGAAATGTATGCCTCCTGGAACAAAATTATTTGTCAGTCCCATACACGTTAACATTGGGACACAAACGCAGCACAGTTGCTGAATACGAGTTTTGTTAAGGGTTTTCCTCAAGTAACACAGATGGATTTTATGCAGGGTATTTGTTAATCGGCAATAGTAATCACTTCTCATTACCTATTGAAAAACATCCAGCAAAACCCAGCAGCAATAGTGTCCATCATTGGGTGTGCCAATGGATAAATCATCTATACCCAGGGGCTAGCAAAAAAAAAGGAAGGGTCTCAACCTGAAACATCACCCATTCCTTCTCTCCAGAGATGCAGCCTGTCCCGCTGAGTTACTCTAGCTTTTTGTGTCTATCTTCGGTTTAAACCAGCATCGGCAGTTCCTTCTTACACAAAAAATGGAGAGTTGCTGGAAGAACTCAAAACTGAGCAGCATCTGTAGAGGGAAAGGGACAGTTGATGTTCCGGGTTCAGACCCTTCATCTGGGTCCCCTTCCCCGACAGATGCTGTTTGACCCACAGACTTCCTCCAGCAGCTCTCTTTTGCTGCACATTCCAGTATCTGAGGTCTCTTCTGCTTCTACGCACTGGTGATAGATGGAATGTGACAGCAAATAAGAACAGGAAGAAAAACACCAGCACAATGTAGTATGGCTTAACCCTGATGAACATTTGAGCATTTAGACAAAATTTGACTTTGTCTCTGATTCCACTCACAAGGTGATGGTGACTGGGTAGTCTAATTCCCATACAGAACACATCCAAAATAAAACAATGTCATTCAAACCACCCTCCTGCCAGATATTAACACTATAAAATGTTGATGTTGATTTCTATCTCTTATTACAGGACATGAAAGCACTAGATGAAGCTAATCTGATGGTTGAATTCATCGATGGGTGAGCTTATCATAAACCCAAAGTGTAACAAATGCCACAATCATATGCTCCGGCAGTGTGTGCCTGAATCAATTCCTGGTTGACTTTGGCTTAGTTCAGCATAGTGGTGTTTCGTCAAGCATCTAAACAGGTTGTAGAGGGTCTGAGCCTGGCAAATAAACAAGAAAATAATAGCTGGTGTAGCCCACCTGACCCCCAAGCCTGCCCATCATTCAATACAATTATGGCCGCTCTACCCAAGCCTCATCATCTTCACCTGAACCCAATCGTCAATGCACAGATCTTTCAAATATGTATCTGGCTTCATTGTAGCTGTTCCTAGTGAACTAAACTCAAACTCTCTGGGCAGTTAATTGCAAAGATCCGCTACCCTTGCTTGAAGAAATTTTACCTACCACAGTTATAAATGCCAAACTTCTTAACTTAAAACTATGTCCCTTCTTTCAAGACTCTTGCACTTGTGAAACTATTCAAGCTATCCTGTCAAGCCCCAACATTCCCTCCCCATGCGAGATGTTAAATGTTTCAATAAGATCACCCTTTATTCTTCTAAACTCCAAAGAATACAGACACACCCTGCTTAGCTTCCCTTGGAAGGACGATCCTCTCCATCCCAGGAATTAACCTGGTTCACCTCTTATAGACTGCCTCCAACGTTACTGAATCTGTTAGCTAAGGGGACCAAAACCACACTGTATTCCAGGTCCCTTCAGTTGCTGTAAATCTGACATCGCTTCAAGTTGCTGTAAATTTGACATCCTCAGATCTGATCTGCCATTCATTAAGATGATAGCTAATCTTTCATCTCTGTCAGCGGCCTTTAATATCCAAAAATGTATTGTTGTCGAATATATTCAGTGCCAGGCCTCCACAATTCTCATCCCCCTAAACTTCAGTATACATAATCCCTTCATACCAGTTTTCCACATTCCATTCCATCTGCCTTGTCCTTATCCTCCTAGTCACCTAGCCTGCACCTTTCCCCTTCAACCATATCCATATTCTCATCACAGCCCAAGCTGCCACTACAATTTTGCACCTTCTGCGAAAATGGATGTAATACACTTGGTCCCTTCATCAAGATCATTGGTTTAGATTTTAAGCAGCTGCAGTATCCCCTTTTTGTCACAGCCTCCCAACATGAAAATAACCTTCAGTCTGAAGAAGGGTCTCGACCCAAAACGTCACTCATTCCTTCTCTCCTGAGATACTGCCTGACCCGCTGAGTTACTCCAGCATTTTGTGTCTACATGAGAATAACCTATTCATCCTGCTCTGCTTTCCCACAGTTAACTATTCCTCAATCCACTCCAGTGCATTATCTCATGCACTGCAATCTTTTGGTCGAGTGTGACAACGCAAAGTCCTCTGAATATCTAAATACACCACATCCATTGAGCCCATGGGTTGAGCCCATGGCTTTCAGAAGGGTTGGGGAAAGAACTCCAGTATATCACCAGCGGAGAATCCTGGCATTATTTCACTTGGCTGTCCTTAGAATATTGTTGGACAACATCGAGCAGGACTGTGGCTCAGGGGAAGGCTGACCAACATGACTGACAAGTTTTATTTACATCACAGCCCAATAAATTAATCATTGTATTAATTTACTAATCCACCACTATAATTATGTCTTCCATGTTTCCAGTTATCACATCACGTACAGGAGTGAGTGCAGCCTTGTAGCCCCTGATGTTGCGAAGACAGTAGCAGCCACGGACAGTGACAATGACCAGGTGAAACTTCAAACCAATGTGCTGCCTCACTCTGCTTGATGGGTTGTGAAGGATAATGTTTCTTCTCAGTAAATTGATTGTTGTAGTCAGTGACATGCAACTCATACAATGGCACGTTAATTAAGTGTCTTTAAAGCTTTGCCAAATTAAAACAGTATTTTCTAAGAATAATCCTGAAAGCTAATTTAAAGAGTACTGTGGTAAATGCAATCTCTGAATCGATTACTACTTGGCAGCAACTGAAATTGCCCTGTGACACGGTTACACTGGAAGAACTAATATTGCTGATGTTTATAATGCATCACGCCTCTCCAACTGAAACCTAACGCATGAAGATATTGACATTTATCCCTTTTTTGCCTCCAGGATGAACCTGATGAGGTCAAAGATGCGCAGTATTGAACAGACAGCGTCTGAAGAGCCAGCAAACCACGGACTGACTGCTTAAGACAGCAGGAACGGCCAGCACCACAAATCTTCCTACAGCAAGGGTTAACGATTTGATTTAAAATAAAACCAAACAGTACTTGAGCATTTTTATAAATAATGAGATTTCTTAAAACACCAGTCAATTCTCTCTTCCATTCCCTCTGTACATCATGCTTCTTTAACTTGTGTACTTGAGGCTTTAATTTGTGGCTACCATTGTCTCACAATAAATATGTTTTGGGTTTAAACATGCAAGCACAGAGGAATAAGAAATATTCAATGTTGTTTTTCACGTATGGGCTAGGAGCAGGTATTGGAATAAAAATAATTTAGCCCTGAATTTCTTTAACTACTGGTTTCAGGTTGAAAATACTCAAAATTATTAAACACATTTTGCAAAATTAAACCAGATTTTTGTTCCATTGTGTAACAAGGACCCAATCGAAGATCTTATTCCCATTTGAGTTCCATGCATTTTTATAGTCTACAACCTATTTAGCCAAGTATCAACGTTACAAACCTAGACAGAGTGGCCTGGGGAAGTTCTGTATGATTTTATTCTATAACCTGGAGTAAATGCTGCCACATGCACATTCCTATTGCTGGCAATATTTAGTAGGGTAAGTGGGACTATATCTAGGAAGTGACTAACCTCTTTCAAGTGGCTTGCAGTCAGCAAGATTAAAGATCTATCCTCTGGCAATTGCTGCAGAAAAAAAGTCATTGAGGGAATTCAATAAAGTTGTGATTTTCATCACGTAATATTAGAGGGGCAGTCGAAAGTGGGAAGTGTGATAGACCTGCAGGAATCCGTTTAATCTTCATCGGAAAGCCCAAGCACAAGTTACCAAAACTGCATTTTATGATTGTGCCACTGGTTGTAGTCAAGGAATTTACCATCTCAGAGTTCAGTTTTCATATCATACAATACACGGTGGCGCAACGGTAGAGTTGCTGCTTTACAGCGAATGCAGCGCCGGAGACTCAGGTTCGATCCTGACTACGGGCGCTGTCTGTACGGAGTTTGTATGTTCTCCCCGTGACCTGCGTGGGTTTTCTCCGAGATCTTCGGTTTCCTCCCACATTCCAAAGACGTACAGGTTTGTAGGTTAATTGGCTGGGTAAATGTAAAAATTGTCCCTAGTGTGGGTATAGGATAGTGTTAATGTGCGGGGATCGCTGGGCGGCGCGGACTTGGTGGGCCGAAAAGGCCTGTTTCCGCGCTGTATCTGAAATATGAAAAATATGAAATACTGCATATATAGAACAGTCCAGTACACTTTTACCAATTGCACTTTTACATAAGCCCATGGGTACAAATGAGCACTCTTTTCCAGCAGTGACAGTAAGAAAAAAGGTTTTAGACAATAGGTGTAAGAGTAGGCCATTCGGCCCTTCGAGCCAGCACCACCATTCAATGTGATCATGGCTGATCATTCTCAATCAGTACCCCGTTCCTGCCTTCTCCCCATGCCCCCTGACTCCGCTATCCTTAAGAGCTCTCTCTTGAATGCATTCAGAGAATTGGCCTCCACTGCCTTCTGAGGCAGAGAATTCCACAGATTTACAACTCTCTGACTGATAAAGTTTGTCCTCATCTCCGTTCTAAATGGCCTACCCCTTATTCTTAAACTGTGGCCCCTGGTTCTGGACTCCCCCAACATTGGGAACATGTTTCCTGCCTCTAACGTGTCCAACCCCTTAATTATCTTATATGTTTCGATAAGATCCCCTCTTATCCTTCTAAATTCCAGTGTATACATGCCCAGTCGCTCCAGTCTTTCAAAATATCCTTCCTCAAATTTGGAGACCAAAACTACACACAGTACTCCAGGTGCGGTCTCAATAGGGCCCTGTACAACTGCAGAAGGACCTCTTTGCTCCTATACTCAACTCCTCTTGTTATGAAGGCCAACATTCCATTGGCTTTCTTCACTGCCTGCTGTACCTACATGCTTCCTTTCAGTGACTGATGCACTAGGACACCCAGATCTCGTTGTACGTCCCCTTTTCCTAACTTGACACCATTCAGATAATAATCTGCCTTCCTATTCTCACCACCAAAGTGGATAACCTCACACTTATCCACATTAAAATGCATCTGCCATGCATTCGCCCACTCACACAACCTGTCCAAGCCACTCTGCAATCTCATAGCATCTCCCTCACAGTTCACACTGCCACCCAGCTTTATATCATCTGCAAATTTGCTAATGGTACTTTTAATCCCTTCATCCAAGTCATTAATGTATATTGTAAATAGCTGCGGTCCCAGCACCGAACCTTGTGGTACCCCACTAGTCACTGCCTGCCATTCTGAAAGGGACCCATTTATCCCCACTCTTTGCTTTCTGTCTACCAACCAATTTTCTATCCATGTCAGTACCCTACCCCCAATACCATGTGCTCTAATTTTGCCCACTAATCTCCTATGTGGGACCTTGTCGAAAGCTTTCCGAAAGTCAAGGTACACTACATCCACCGGCTCTCCCCTGTCAATTTTCCTAGTTACATCCTCAAAACATTCCAGAAGATTAGTCAAGCATCATTTCCCCTTCGTAAATCCATGCTGACTCGGAACGATCCTGTTACTGCTATCCAAATGCTCCGCAATTTCGTCTTTTATAATTGACTCCAGCATCTTCCCCACCACTGATATCAGACTAACTGGTCTATAATTTCCCGTTTTCTCTCTCCCTCCTCTCTTAAAAAGTGGGATAACATTAGCTACCCTCCAATCCGCAGGAACTGATCCTGAATCTATAGAACATTGGAAAATGATCACCAATGCATCCACGATTTCTAGAGCCACCTCCTTAAGTACTCTGAGATGCAGACCATTGGGCCCTGGGGATTTATCAGCCTTCAGTCCCATCAGTCTACCCAACATCATTTCCTGCCTAATGTGAATTTCCTTCAGTTCCACCGTCACCCTAGGATCTCTGGCCATGAAAACATCTGGGAGATTGTATCTTCCTTAGTGAAGACAGATCCAAAGTACCGGTTCAACTCGTCTGCCATTACCTTGTTCCCCATAATAAATTCCCCTGCTTCTGTCTTCAAGGGACCCACATTTGCCTTGACTATTTTTTTCCTCTTCACATACCTAAAAAAGCTTTTACTATCCTCCTTTATATTATTGGCTGGCTTACCCTCGTACCTCATCTTTTCTCCCCGTATTGCCTTTTTAGTTATCTTCTGTTTCTCTTTAAAAGAGTCCCAATCCTCTGGCTTCCCAACTCTTCTTTGCTCTGTTATACTTCTTCTCTTTTATTTTTATGCTGTCCTTGACTTCCCTTGTCAGCCACGGGTGCCTCTTACTCCCCTTAGAATCTTTCCTCATCTTTGGGATAAATTGATCCTGCAACTTCTGCATTATTCCCAGGAATACCTGCCATTGCTGTTCCACCATCTTCCCTGCTAGGGCCTCCTTCCAGTCAATTCAGGCCAGCTCCTGCCTCATGCCTCTGTAATCCCCTTTGCTATACTGTAATATTTACACTTCCGATTTTCCCTTCTCCCTCTCAATTTGTAGAGTAAAATGTATCATATTATGATCACTGCTCTTTTACCTTGAGTTCCCTTATCAGCTCAGGTTCATTACATTTTGAGGTGACAAGTTTCAGCTCGCAGAGATACAACAGAAACCTATGTCTAATGGACGTGGGGGTGGGGGAGATATAGTAGTAAGAGACCCAAAATTCAAGTTAGGAATGGGAACCGAGTGGAAACTCTGAAGGAAAAAGAAGGAAGGACATCTTTCAGAAGGTCGAACAATCGAGAACAGGATACCATTGGCAAGGGTAGGTCTGGATTGGAGCAGCAGAACTACTTTTGGTTTGACTAACATTGGACAAAGCAACTCGCCACAGACCTCCACCCTACCCAAGCATAAAGCTAACTTCAGGATTCCAAATAGACAATAGACAATAGGTGCAGGAGGAGGCCATTCGGCCCTTCGAGCCAGCATCGCCATTCAATGTAATCATGGCTGATCATTCTCAATCAGTACCCCGTTCCTGCCTTCTCCCCATACCCCCCAAATACAGGCGTAAACAGATGGCTTATGAGCAGCATGAAGGCTAGCACGGGTGCTTAGGAAGCAATTTGAATTGTCCTGTAAACCAACAACCTTGTCTTCAATCATTTTTTTATAAATGTGCATTAGCTCCCCCCCATAAAACATTGAAAACCTTTGTGTAATGACAAAAAGTCATTCTAGTCCTGTACATATACACAAAAAAACATTTTACTCACCTCAGAGCTTCAAATTAGTGTTCAGTCAATCAAGTAGAAACAGAAAGAAAAGACGCAGAGAGTGGAAATCTGATTTTTTTTTAAGTGCTGGGAAGCCTCAACAAGCCATGCAGCGTCTGTGGAAAGATAAGTGTCAACATTTCAGGTGTTCCTGATCTCCCGGTTGCTAAACACTTCAAATTCCCCTCCCATTTCCACACTGACCTTTCTGTCCTTAGCCTCCTCCATTGTCAGAATAAGACCCAGCGCAAATTGGAGGAAGCACCTCATATTTCGCTTGGGCAGCTTATACCCCAGTGGTGTGAATATTGACTTCTCTTACTTCACTGGGTGGTGCCACCAGCAGTGGCTGCCTCGTCAACAGTCTGTGTGTTGTTTCTTCTTTTTGTTACTTTAAGTATGTGTTACAAAGATGTTTTAGTATTCCTTCGTTTGTTTTATGTGGGGGGTTGGGGTTGGAGGAAACTATTTTTCAATCTCTTACCTCGATGGAAATGCGATTTCTTTCTGTATCGTATCTCCGTCCCCACCGCGGCCTAACATGGCGGGGTTGGCGGCCTTTCCTGGAGACCGACGGGCGCTCCAAGCCGCAGGGGTCTGCGGGACTTTAACATCGCGGAGCTTGCGATACCTTTGCTGGGGTAAAGATGTGGACTTTAACATCGTGTAGCCTGCGGTCTCTGGTAAGAAGAGGCCGACTTGAGAGATGCCGTGGAGAGAGTTTCAACCGCCCCGACGCGGGAGTTTCGATCACCCTGATGGGGGCTTCAATCGTTGGCTGTGGTGACTTTGATCGCCTTAACTGCGGATAGTTTGACTGCCCCGACCGCGGGAGAACAAGAGGAAGAAGATTGAACCTTATTGCCTTCCATCACAGTGAGGAATGTGGAATCCGCTATGGTGGATGTTTATGTTAACTTTTATGTGGTTGTGTGTCTTGTTGCTTTTCACTTAGGGGCCTGTTCTACTTAGGCGTTTTTTTTTAGGCGACTGCATTAGTCGTAGCAGGTCGCCGAAAAAATGGCAACTGGACCCTCCCTACGACAATGTCTACGACAAGCTACAACAACCAACCACCTAGTCGACGTTATGCTGCGGCAAGCTACCGACAACCCAATCGTCACGACTTAGGACGTCCACCTACGACCGTACCTACAACCTACGACCACACAGGTGGCAACCTACGACGACCGAAGTCAACCTACATCTACCCGCGACAAGCTACGACCGTGTCGGCGACAAATGAAGACAATTCACGTCAATTTGGCCTCTGGTTTTGACGCCGGTACCTGTCGCCGGTTGACGTAGGTCATCGCCAATGGAATTCAATGAAGTCAGCACCGGCAACAACCTACGTCACCTGGCGACAACCTTCGACAGCGCCCACGTCAGGAGATGTCAAGCTACAATCGCTGGCGTCAAACCAACAGTCGCCGAAAATTTATAAACATTTCAAAATCCATCGGCGACCAGAAAAACGCTACGACTCTTTGGAGACGACTCACGACCGTAGAGGCGATACCCCGACGACCGTGTGGCGACAGCCTAGTCACCTGTAGTCACCTAAAAAAATCACCTAAGTGGGACAGGGTTTTAGTATGGCTATATAGTAACTCAATTTTCACTGTACCTTAATTGGTACATGTGACAATAAACTGACCTTAAAACCTTGAAGTAACCCTTGTTTTCCCTCTCTCTCCGTCCCTCCCCTTTCCCAGTTCTCCGAACAGTCTGACTGTCCCTGATTACATTTTATCTGTTTGTTTTGTTGTCACCTTCTCCTAGCTAATGACCTATTCTACATGTTCCTTGATTTTCATCTCTTTCGATGTCTTGTTTTCACACCTCACCCTTTCCTTATCTTTGTGTCTCCCTCTCCCGACTCTCAGTCTAAAGGGTCTCGACCCGAAACGCCACCCATTCCTTCTATTCATAGATGCTGCCTGCCGCGCTGATTTACTCCGGCATTTTGTGTCTATCTACTTCTCTGTTTAAATTCATTACAAGTTCAATTTGATATATAAAACTATCAAACATCCCACTGTTTAATGAACATTGACATTGTAATAAAGCGTGTTTCAACTGTTATAATGCTGCAAAATATACTATGGTAATATGGGTTGACTACTCAGCTGAAATGGAAACAAAATTTCAGAGAAAACAGGGCTATGATGACACTTCATTGCTTTCCAATTTCAAACCAAATGAATAATCTTAACCTAAAAATAAGTTGCTTAAAAAACATTTTGCGGGATCAGGTTTTACCATCCCACCCCATGTCTACCCACATGCATGTATTTGTAGTTGGAAAAACAGACTACACATTTAGTCAGCAAAATTACTCCAGATGTTCTTTTCAAATTCATGACAATAAAATGATACGAAATCTGTGCAAAGAATAACTTTCAATTTGCAAATTTGAATCTAACCTCCCTCCATATGATTTTTTTCTTCCCTTTGGCAACCAATTGTATCAAGCACCAAAGAGGAACTCCAAGTCAAATCACAAAATATACAATCCAAAATGTTGTCCAAAATTCAAACATGCATGAGATAGTTTAGATCCATCGTGAGACAAAAGAATGAGCCTCAATTAACCCCATTCCAATAAAACATTAACAGAGTATGAATAATGTTAACTTATTTTATCTTTTTAACAATGACATCGAACAAATCACACCCTGGGATTTCAGAAGTCTCGGACTTAATGAAAGCAGTCACTTTGACTACAGCCAAACCAATAATTAAACTGTTGCTCAATTTCACTTGGACTTTTCTTGACATCTATATTGCTTATATATTAAAAGATATGTCATGTTTCATTAGATTTGCATTGATCCCAATTCAACATCTGGGGAATGCAGCCAAATTGTAATAAGATCTTCATAATGAGTGAAGTATGATGTAAATTCCAAATCCATCCATAATCTACACTATATCTATTTCAACTGCCATTTAAATCGCAAGAGTTAATGCAGTGTGCAAAAAGGGATGTCTACCGTTCGCAGCTAAAAACAAGAAAATCCATTCCTGATGTGGTCGGTAGATAGAACATTCAACTGTTGACAAAAAAAGGTTTTCACCTTGTTTTCCATTTCTATAATTGGGAAAACAAGGTGGTACGGTGACTGTACTTGTCTTCAACATTTAAAGGAAAGGAATCAATGATGTTATATCATATCACAGTTCTTTTGACAACTTTCTTGTAAAAATAATAAGCATTTTAAAACAGAAAGCATTAACATTTTAAAAAAGCTCCATAATTATGAGTAGGACATGCAAAGAATACTTTAAAAAAAAGGCAATAACGTGTTTACTGAACCCCAGCTTAAGATTGTTCCCCGTGTATATTAACCTGCTGGTTACAATGCCCGAGTGTTGAGGTAATAGTTGATCTCACCATCTCATGTACTTTACGAAATGTAGGAAAGGAATTAATTTATACAGTTTGTTTGCAATTTGCACAAAAAGACATAAATAAGTCTCATTAAAAAGGACATGACCCATGAAGAGTTAACATAGAACAAATACCTTGTAAGTAGATTAAAGGTCAGGGAAGCTGATTAACAGGTTCTAAAGGTATTGGAGCGCCAAAATTCCTTAACACTTTGCACCTCAGGATTATATTATATTATTAATCATGGTTATTGTATGTTTTATGGACTGTTAATATAGAATACAATGTCATCGTGAAACAATAGCAAACTATGGTTAGTGCTCCACATTCCTCAAATCAAAGACCATTCATATTTTCTTCACAGATGCTGCCAGATCTGGGTTTTTCTAGCATTTTGTGTTTATAAATCGCTTTAAAACTGTTTAATAAATATTGATTGCACTAAACGATTACACCCCGTGGTTATTATATATATATATAATAAATATATATTTGTCTGAATCACATCAGATCATTGTTATCCTATGAAATGTACAGCACCATCTTTTCTAAGGAGCTTCATTGTGAAGTAAATTTCACAAACTCACTCCTTTCATTCTAGTTAGAATAACGTAAATAAAAAAACATTACATGAACCTATGACAAACCTAACCAGATTCCGCACAAAACCACTTCTCACCCTCTTTGTCCCCATTCATATATTTAATTCCTACTTTGACTGTAGATGTACAATGTTTTATCCCTTCTCCACCACATACTGATCATAACCATACATGACATTACTTCAATTCCACATGTGATTACCAAACCCTGTGATGACACCCAATGTCAACTCCTAACGCCAGCACTGAACGTGTTAGCTTTCCAGTCACATCCAAATAAAAACACTGACATTTACTCCTTTATGCCAATGTTTCCACTAGTGGGAGAGTCTAGGACTAGAAATCATAGCCTCAGAATTAAAGGACATTCCTTGAGGGAGGAGATGTGGAGAAATTTCTTTAGTCAGAGGATGGTGAATCTGTGGAATTCTTTGTCGCAGAAGGCTGTGGAGGCCAATTCAATGGATATTTTTACAGCAGAGATAGATTGATTATTGATTAGTACGAGTGTCAGGGGGTTATAGGGAGAAGGCAGAAGAATGGAGTTAGGAGGGAGAGATAGATAGGCCCTGATTGACTGGCAGAGAAGACTTGATGGCCTAATTCCACTACCATCACTTATGGCCTTATGAGGCCATTATCAGGTGCTTGACTGGGCCACTGCTACATTTCCAAGCTGTCAATAATTTAGCAGCATTTACTTAAATTTTTAACTTAAACAACAATCCCTACAAATATACCAGGACAATACATAATAAAACAAGAACTTGTCACTGTGCATCCAACCTGAATTTCAGGAAACGTGGCAGCCTTATGACAGAAAAAAGCATTTTATTTTCATCAAACAGATTATTTTACACTAATCCATCAGTCTCTGATTCTTTAGTGCCAAAACAGCAGGTACAAACAGACCTAAAATTATGAAAGCTTGACTTTTTCTTCGCTTTTTGTACACATTTACCAGGTAAAGATATTAAAACAAAAGTAAACAAAACAGCACCTTGTGTACGATTTCTCCACAGAAGAAATTCTTCAATATAAAGATATTTGGGACTATATCATGGATAGTGGAATTCTTAAGTTAAGAAAACCATGGTAAGTTGGAAGACATACATGTCCAGATTGGGCATGTTCTAGGAATGAAAAACAATGGCTTGTTCATAGTAGTTTCCAGCAAGCAGGAGGTGCTTTTTTTCTAAACATTTTTTTAAATGAAAAAGATTCTCGGTCCCTTAGTCTGTCAAGAGTGTGGCGTATGTACAAATGTGTGTATTTTTAAAATACATGTTCACAACATTCAACATTTCTAGCATGGTTTTTGGTTAAATCTAGGAAGTTTTATACCTTTACACATGTCATGTTTAATGGCCACCTGCCTCACAATGGGGAGGTCTGGTAATATAGAGGTTACAGATTACCCTAAACACAATATAATCCAGCCTCAGCCCTCTCCATCTGAATATCACGTAGGAAAGAGTAAATTCAGGAATCCACAGAACAAGATACTTCGCTAATTCATTATGTCACTACAACAAACACACCATTCAACTTATATCGTATTACATCCACTTTCAAGATCAATTACACACTTCTACATATAATTAATATGCACATTTCCAAAAGGCTGTGTCCTGCCAAAGAAAAATTCATGCCTTTGTGAATTTTCCAGCATTAGTAGGAACTCTGTATCTTGTCACAGACAAGCTCTTTGCACGGGGCACTTTCATCAGACAGACCAACTCGTTGTTTAGACAGATTGCGTAAGAGCCAATAACTGCTGGAATCACATTGGATAATGTGATAATCAGGTAATGGTCTCAGCTAAGCTAAAGTTCGGTTTGGTGATTTTGATCACCTGGCTTCTAAGCAGATTCACATTTATTACTGTATTAAATTACAAAGTTAAAGAATATGATAAAACGTTGCCCGACACTGCGTCCAGCTCCTGCTGTGCGGTTAAATATACACGGTTAATGCAGCATTCAATGTCCTTTACTGACAAAAGGGCGACGCAGTGGGATCAAACCCTTTAAAAACTTCCTTCAACGAGGCTGCATCTTGCTCACTCTCCTCAAGAGGACTGTTCCCACCAAAAGGGCTGCCTGAGCCAGATTTACTGGCCAGTTTCACCTCAGAGAACTGTGGGTGAATCAATCCAAACAGAGACGACACTGGGAGGCTGTGTACTCCCGTTTGACCCGTCTCTGGTGTGGAGGCAGCCGAGGCAGCAGGCTTTGGCCTGGGCCTGTTGTAACTATTATATCGGTCTGCGGGGGTTTCTGAACTTGATTTCTCATTTTCCAGTTGTTCCAATGCCGATTTTCTTACAAACAACAGTTCTTTTTGTCTGGTTGTACCTTTTGGGACATCCGACCCTTTAAGCTGACTGTTGTTACCTTCACTGGAAGTCTCTGTATTTTTAACATTTCCACTCTGGTTGCTTGGAGTTCTTGGATCATATAAACTGATGCCACTTAGCATAGTGCTCTGCCCGCCACCTCCTCCTCCTCTCTGGCCACCAGCAGTAACCACCCTGGGATCATACGGTGCAAGACCGCCACCCACATCCTTCAAGGCAGGGCCAGCAGGCGGGTCAATTTGCTCCGAGGGCTTTCCTGATTGGGGGTTGGAGGTTTGGAGTCCACCAGTGGACCTCTGCAGTCTCGGATCTGCAGGTATCTTTCGCATCCTGGGATCAGAAGGCTTGTCATTTTGCCCAGTCACCTTAGTTGTTGATGCCTCAACAGTCTTCAGTATTCTTGATAGCAATCCAAGATCTGGAAGGGCAGACGTTGGTGCTGGCTGTGGGGGCTCTGCTGCCGAGTCAGTAATGTGCTGCCTGGGATCTGAAGGCGTAGCTTGTGGAGAACGGTTCAGTCTGAGGTCCATTGCTGGGAAGGGTGGAAGGACAGCTACAGGATCTGGCTTCGGGATGGGTAGTGGGATCAAATCCTCTGGGCTCCACAAGATACTTTTAGCAAAATGAGGCTTTCCAAGAGAGATGTCAATTTTAATGTGGCTAAACTGTTTCAGCTGAGATCTGGGATCTCGGAGTGAGGAACCAGGCAGGGGATCAAGAGGAATAGTCGCTGACTTTTCCCTCAGGATCCTCTCCCCGTCTTCCTCATTGATAACCGCTTGAGATTTTGCACTGCTGGGGAGAGTTTGAAGAACAGCTTCTGCTTTAGGTATCGTTATAGTTCTGCTTTCTGCAGCAGCTGTATCAGACCCAGAGCTCCCCAATGTGTTCTCTGTGCTTCGAGATAGCCTGGGGTCCCTTGAGATCCGAGGGTCCACTGGTCGATTCGCATTCGGCATCCTCTCCTTTTGCAGGCGTGGATCAGCAGAGCTCTGACTGGTGCCATTCTTGCTTTGTGCCGTCCATTGTCCTTGCACCTGAGGTTTTCTAGCAGACTGCTGTCGGAGTGTTTTTAGTATGTAGCTCATACTACTTCCACCTTCCTCTTCATCACTCGAGTACCAATTATCACCATCACCTATAAAACACACAGCAGATTACTTTATTCTGCAAGGCTTATCTTAGTTTGATGTGCAATAACTACACTTAAATTTAAGAAGTGCACAGGCTTCTCACTTACTGTGATTTACATATTGCTTGATTAGTACGTGTGTCAGGGGTTATGGGGAGAAGGCAGGAGAATGGGGTTAGGAGGAAGAGATAGATCAGCCATGATTGAATGGCGGAGTACACCTGATGAGCCGAATTGCCTATTCTGCTCCGATCACTTATGACTTAACACCCATTTTCTCTACACTTCTGCACCCAGTCAAACAATCAGTGTCAAACAGCAAAAAAGGAGTGCTTTGTGACAAATCTATCAGAAAACAGATGTTAAAGAAAAAATAGTGGTACACTGTTACATCCTGGAAATTATTGCAAGAAGTTAGATGTTCAAGTTGGAGAAAAGTAAATGTTGACCAATAA
Organism: Rhinoraja longicauda; assembly: GCF_053455715.1. Lineage (NCBI taxonomy): Eukaryota > Metazoa > Chordata > Chondrichthyes > Rajiformes > Arhynchobatidae > Rhinoraja > Rhinoraja longicauda. Next base: position 9,729,613 of record NC_135993.1, read on the forward strand.
CAGGGAGATCTCTATTTATACAGTATTAACTGTGTGGGTCGGACATTTAAGCAAACCTCTGCTGCGCTTACAAATGGTTGGTTATTATAATGGTGAAGGAAGAGGAAAAAGATTAATGAAGTAAATATTTTGTTTCCTCCCTGAATATCTTGGAAAAACATGAACGTAATAATGTTACTGTTGCCCTGAATCGGGCACAAAGTGGTGCAATAGCTATTGTAACAAGTCTCAGTTCAAACATCTACCACTGCACATCTTATAGCGGACATAAATAATCAAGATGTCTACTGTCTTTAAGTTGGATATTAAACTAATTTCAATTACGATCATTTATTGCACAAATTCAGCATTGACCGGAGAACAGTAGGCCCAGTTTGCATTGTAGAATAAACGGCCAAATATTGCGGGCATTACCTCACACAATACTCAAGGATGATTGGGAAAAAATATATATCCTTACTTGTTTCTCTAATTCCGGCTTAAAATGGGATCTTAAATAAAAGATATTAGTTTCACAAAACTTCATAATATAAGAGGCAATACTTGCCCGCCTCATTGTCCTTTTCCTGCTGACTGCTGTCTGCCCTCCTCTTTGCCTTCTCCTCCTCCTCCTGTTGCTTTTGCTGAATGCGCAAGAAGAGCACTCGTTGGGCTGCAGGAAGGAAGTCAGGGATGTTTGCCGTTGTCTTCTGACCGGAAGGGGCACCTTCATTCTCCTCGGCCTCCAGTTCATCAATCTGTTGTAGCAGAACTTGCTGGTTATCTCCTTCACCCAGCTCTTCATTATTCCCTGGCACACAAGTAATAAGAGGCATTGAAGTGAGAGGTTTAATAATAATAATAATAATACATTTTATTTATATAGCGCTTTTCATATACTCAAAGACGCTTTACAGAGATTTTGAGAACATAGGGAAATTAATAAATAGATAGATAAATAAGTAAATAAATAAATGAACAGAGAAAGGAGACAGAAGGTGAGGTGACCTTCAGTGGTTGAAGGCAGTACTGAACAGGTGAGACTTCAGCGATGTTTTGAATGTGGTGAGTGTGGGGGAGTCTCTAACGGTTTGGGGTAGTGAGTTCCATAGGGTGGGAGCAGCGATGGAGAAAGCCCTGTCCCCCCAGGATCTGAGTTTAGTCCGGATGTGGGGGGATAGGAGATTGGCAGCGGCAGAGCGGAGGGTGCAGGTGGGAGTGTGCCTGTGGAGGAGGTCGGTCAGGTAGGATGGGGCCAGGTTATGGAGGGCTTTGTAGGTTATGAGGATTTACTCCTGCGATATTCTCACACATTCACCAACATTTCTGCAATATTAAAGAGTTTGTTTTATTTTGAAGAAACATGAAGGTTAAATTTGGTGAAATGTATGAGAATTATCAATATGTAAGGAAACACAGACAAGGTCATCCTCCAAGTTTGTTTCACAACAGTTCAGACATTGACAATTTGGACTTCTTTGTCATTCTTTTCGTCATTCTTTTTCACAGGATAATAAATCCAAAGCTTAAAGATTCAAAACCATCCCGAATGGACCAAATCTTCAGCCTTGTATTAATTGAGGCTACCATTCGGTTTCTAATCTTGGTCGCACGTGGCACTGGACAGGTAATCCTGAGATCACTGTCGTTGAGGTTCTTTATAAAAATATTTATCCCTGAAGAACCTCATTACATTTTCTAATGCTCCAATATGGATGACAATCCAATATCTTGGTACAATGTTCGTTCAAGATTGTTAGTTAACGATACTGTTTACCGAGCAGCTGCACCAAGAAGGGAACTCAAAACTGAGAATTGGAAATATACTTCAATGCCCGAACTTTTAAATATCTTGTAACTACTACACTTCTATTATCTTTTGTGTGCAATCTGTGGTGATGCCAGGGTTGGAGATTCAATCTTCGTGCATTTCTCCACCATCTCAGCTATAAACAATGACTACTACAATGGTCTACATCCAGCGATAGTCTGGGTGAGATTACAGAACCAGTGCATGATACCCAATTGATAACTGAGATATGAAGATTTACAGTATTCTCTCTCCTGCAAGATTTGACTCTTGTCTGAAAGACTGTTGACATTTGTTTTAAAGAAACAGCTCTCTCTGACCATTGCCATATTCCAAAATGAGAAATGTTTGCAGAGATTGAACTGAGTTCTGATAATCCAGCACAGACACATCCACTAACTTCATACAAACTGGGAATAATCACACTCAAGGAGAATAAAATAGCTCAATGTGTAAGGAAACCCGTCACTGTTCCATGATAGGTGGAAGATGTTCCTCTAAAACTGTAAGTACTGTACATGTTTATGATGTAAATGGACAACAATTTGCATGTAGTGCCATAGCCCGTGCTGACCACTAGAAAACCATTAGTCAATGGTTTTCTTCAACGTACCAGCCATCCAGTGACCGTATTCTAAAAAGCTTGGTGATGTTTACTTATTTAGGCTGTCTGAAAATGTTTAAAGTAGCCTTCATCATATTAATTTACTGAATTAAATCTTTGTTTGTTTCCTGAATGGACAAATACTACTCCTGCTGAAAACAGAATAAATTGCTCTGAAGTGGTTGATAATCTGTGATAAACTTGTACTTTTAAGATTTTTGGAACATTTTCTATTTGCATGTTTCGATTTTAGATTTTTATGGGAAAGGACACTTGCAAGAATTCAATGCAGTGTGTGGTGGTGAATGGGCAAAGGTATGTATATTGCTTATGTTTTACCTTCTTCTCCATTTGGACCAGGGTCCATTGGCATTCCCTGCTGTTGATAATAGCCGTCATAGAAATTGGGTGCAGATGGAATAGGTGGCATCATTCCTGGGTCTCCTTGCATGAATGGTGGTACTGGAGGGCCCGGTCCTACTTGTGGTCCTGGGTTCATTCCAGGCCCTCCTGGGATCTCTTCTGGGCCAGGGCCTGGCATGGGTCCAGGCATTGGGCCTGGCATGGGACCTGGTCCAGGTCCCATACCAGGCCCAGGTCCTGGACCTATGGGAGGCCCTGATGGTCCAGGAGGTCCCGGAGGCCCTGGGAACCTAGGAGACGGTGGTGGGAACCGTGGCCTACTTGGAAAAAGAACAATTGAATTTATTCTCAAACACATGCTTGGTTTTCAAACTACTCAAACAAAATTTAGGAACATTAGCATTACTTCTGATTCAAAACAAATCATAGTTGCATTGGATTGTGTGAATTCATCACAATCTAACATGTATTTATTTTATTTGAAGACAGTTTCATTGGTATCACAGTGGAGCGACCATGGAGAGGAAAGCCACAACATGGTAGGTCTCAGGAGATGTTATAAACTTCAGCAAAACAAAATAAAAGCTCCTGTGCTCTCACTCTAGATATTGGGAGAATCGATTTCACAAAATCTTCTGTTTAAAACAAAACTTATTCACGAATCTCAAACTTATAATCTATATACTAAAACTCTTGTTTGATTGTTCCTGAACTACAGCCAAAACGGTACACGATAGCGCAACAATTTTAGGCCCACCTTACTCACCGTCGTCCGTTTGGTGCTAATGGAAGAAGTTTCACTGAAATCGGTGTTATATTTTTAAAGTTATTCACATTTTAATGTTTAAATCTTTCTCCTAGGGAGGGAGGGGGGAGGGAGGGAGAGGGGAGGATAAGGGGGATGGAGTGGGGAGGGGGGGGAGGGGAAGAGGGGAACGGGGGGAGGGAGGGAGGAGGGAGACAGGGTAGGGGGGGAGAGGGCAGGGAGGAGGAGAGGGTGCTGCACCAATGCAGGAGAGGTTTGGGCCCAACGGGTCCACTTGGTCTAGTGTTCTCTAAAATAGGTGACAGTTCAGTTTATTGTCACGTGTACCGAGGCAAAGCTTTGGTTGCGTGCTAACCAGTCAGCGGAAAGACAATACTGATTGCAATCGAGCCATTTGCAGTGGACAGATACATGATGACTCTGGCAAAGCTACACCAATTTTTTTTAAAGTATAATTGATAAGCCTATAGTATCATTTAAAATTTATAATATTTCATATGATACTAACTACAAACAGTCTACAAACTACACCATTAAAAAACATAAGGAAATGCCCTCCGAGGTCTCCATAAGTTTGCAGTCTCTCTTTTAATTGAGCTCAACCCAACATTTCAGCCACAATTTTTAATCTCTTTCTTGGGAACAACCAGTTGTCTAATTACAGCCAATGTACTTTGACCAAAGAATTAGAAAATGGATTAACAGGAGCAGGCCAGTTCTTTGAGTGTGCTCAGTTCTTTGAGTGTGCTTTGCCATTCAATACGACAACAGCTAGGTTTTCTGTCTTATTACCATATGACCACACTCTCCCCATGTACTTTGATGCCTTTTGTGCTTAGGTATCGGTTGATATCTTATTCAAATATTTTGAGCAACTTGGTTTCTAGTGCTGTACGGGATAAAATAAATTCCACCAGTTTAAAATCCTCCGAGTGAAGAAATGTTTCCTCACCCCCGTTCTAAATATCTTCAGTGCCCGAGTCTATGACTCCTCAACCATACATCCACCCACTCAAGATCTGTCAGAATTTTGTATATTTTGATCTCTGGTGAATATGGATTTTGTTGACCTAATCTCTCTTTATACACAACCGGCATCCCAGGAAGCAATCTATCATTGTGCACAGTCCATGGCAAGTATATCATATTTTAAGTATGAATTACCAATATGAATACAATAGCCATGTGTGGTCTCAGCAAAGCATCCTGTCTCTTGTTATCAAACCTTCTTGCTACCAATGCTACCGGTTGCCTTCTTAACTGCTTGTACCTGCATGTGACTAGTGCAACAGGACACCCAGATCCCTTTCTGATAAACATTTCCCAATCCGTCACCATTTAAGTAATCATCATTCTGATTTTCCTGCCAATGTGGTAAACTTCATATATCCACATTATCTTTCATCTTTGCATCTTAAAATTCTTTATTGTGATTAATAGCTGGGGTCAAGTGTCGATCCCTGTGATACATCACAGCTGCCATAATGAAAATAGCCCATTTATTCCCGCTCTGTCCATCAGTTTTCAACCCCTGCCGGCACATTATTCCAAATTTCATGTGCTTTAATCATGCACCCTAACCACTCAGGTTGGATCTAATGAAAGATCTGAAAATCCAACTACACCACACCCACTGTTTATCCCCTTTGCTATTCTGCCAGTCACATCTTCAAATCTCCAGTAAATTTGGCAAGCAATTTATTTTTCGTAATTCTCTGGATTTTGTTTCATCCCACTGATATGACTTTAAGGGTTTTGTTATCACATGCGTCATGAAATACTCCAGCATTTTCCCTACTACTTAATTATATAGAGGCATATGTTATGGGTGACAGAACTGTTAACAATCCCATCACACAAAATGGTTGACTATCAAAGATCACTTTGAAAAGAGTTTAACTATATAAACAATTCAAAATAAAAATTAATTAATCAGAGTGCTTACTTCATTCCCATTTTATGCGCTAGGTGTGGGGTGGGCTGAACAACAATCTCAAAGAGAGAGGGGATCTTCTTTTGACCAGGTAAACATGGAGGTCCAGGTGGTGGGGGGCCTGGAGGTGGAGGGCATGGTGGTGGGGGACCAGGTGGAGGACCTGGAGGCATTGGTCCCATCATTGGAGGGCGAGGAGCATTAGGAAGATTTGAAGGTGGCATTGGAGGTCGAGGAGGTGTGGGCAATAACCCCACTCCGGGTGGGGGTTTCGGTAAGGGCATGATTCCTTGCTTCTTTAGTTCTTCCACTTCCTTTTCATCTTCTGCACCAGCTTCCGCCTCACTGGCTAACATCTGTTAGAAAAGATTAAATCGACAGTTTAATTATCAGTTCAAAGAATTATAGAATAAAACAGTGCAGAACTTTTAAAAGTCCTATAAAGTCAGCGACTTACTGCTCCTTCGCTACCTTTTAACTTTTCTAACTCCAAGTAATTATTTCAAGCTCCATTTTAGACAATGCTTTCTTGATTTCAAACTATTCTAAAGCTTGCTACTGGTTTTGTTTGTGAACACTTAAAATCTGTAGCCTCCGTTTGCCAATCCATCTATCTCTATAAACAGCTTCTGTCAAAATTATTCAGCTTCATAACTTGCCTAATGTGACAGATGGTAACTCAATGCAGAACAGGATACTTTACTGTGCTATATTCTACTAATATATCCAGAACAAGTTTCTCAATTTCAGGAAATTTCTACCTTCTTCTACTCTTCTACGGCACTCCCCAGTGCCCTGCCATTCACAGTGTATATCCTGGTCTTGCTTAACTTAACAAAATGCATCAATTTACACTTGTCTTACTTAAAATCCATTTGTCATTCCTCTGCACATTCACCGAATCGATTTGGGTCCAAATTGATTTAGATCCTGTTGTAACCTTAAAAAACATTAACTGTTTATCACACCACCAATTTTGGTGCCATTCTCAAATTTACTTAAATTGACAAACAATGGCCCTGATTTATTTGGCACAGCACTGATTATAGCCTTCGATTTGAAAAACAATCCTCCACTAACACTCTCTGACTCCTTCCACCAATTTTGTATCCAATTGGCTAGTTCACTCTAGATCCTGCCATGAGCAGTCGACCATGCTTGTCAAAAAAATTCCTAAAGTCCACATAGATGTCATCTACTGCCCTGCCCTCATCAACCTTATTGGCCACCTTTTAAAAAAAAAAACTCACTTGAATTTGCAAGACATGATTTCCTTGCACAAAGCAATGCTGACTATCTCGAATCAGTCGATGTTTTTTTTGCAAATGGAGGTAGATCCTGTTTCGCAGAATCCCCTCAGTATAATTCCCATCACTGATGTTAGGCTCATCGGCCTGTTGTTGCCTGGTTTGTCCTTGCAGTTCTTCCTAAATAAAAGCTACTCTCCAGTCTTCCCATACCTCATTTGTGGCTAACAAAAATGTCTGCTAATGCCCCAGTAATATCTTGCACTGCTTCCGATAGCGTCCTACACTAGGTCAGGACCTGGGGAATATCCACCTATATGTGCCTCAAAACTGAAAACATATCTTCTTTTATAATAATGTTTCAGGAATCACTTTTCCTTCCCTTAATTTTCCTGCTTCCATGAATTTCTCCTGGATAGTAATACAAAGGTAAATACAAAGAGAAGCATTAATTTAAGCCTGTGGTGACACCTGATGGCAACCCCAGGGCACAGCGAACCATCGGCTCTAGGGGGCGGTGTCTTGGTGTGGGAGGCGCCAGCCAGGGGGGGGCGGTTCCGGTGTTGGTATTTAAGGCCGGGCTCACATATGGAGACTACATTGATCCTTAAATAGACTCTTCGCTCCATAGTTACCATTTTGCTCTTAATATACTGATATCGTCTCAGATTGATCGAGGAAACATCAATTGATTGATCAATCAATGCAGAGCAAACAATTTCATTTATGGATCTCTAGGCTACCAGATATTGCTTGGGTTAAGGAAGAGTAATGATCACCTGTTTTAATGTGATTCTATGCAGACAATTGAAGCAGACATATGTGCTCAGATGTACTTTCAGACCCCTGATTTGTTATCCATCATGCAATAAAATAATCTGTAGGCAAAGTCTACACCCACAATTGAAAATGATCAATTAAACAAGATATTTACATGTAGCGAGCCCCCACTGGAACTGGAACTCAGAACGACAAGAGAAAAATGGGATATAAAATCCTGGATTTCCTGTACCTTATCCAGTAGCTCTCGGGTTTCATCGGTTAGATGTCTATGGGAAAACTTGCAATCATCTCCCTGGTAACAATTTCCAGTCGTATGATAGAACTTACAAGGAAATTCATGTACGAAATGTTAAGGGCAATAATATTCATAATAAGACAACAGATCTTTCCAATAAAACAAGTGAAACCAAACATTTACCAAACACTCCCTCAAGCAGCTTGAGTTTCATCCTGACCTCTACTGTATGCAATCTACACATCCTCCCCATTTCCTTTCACATCCCAAAGACATACTTGTCATTCAGCTAATTGGCAACTGTAAACTAAGAGTAAATATGTTACAGGAAAATAAGTGGGGATATGGGATTGGATTGAGATCCAGCACCAACTTGATGCGCCAAAGAAATACCCCAATGAACCAATAATTATTTTTTTCTCTGTTGAGAAATGTAGTCTGTTTGTTCAGCAACGATTGTAACCCGAATTTAGTGTGGCGACTCAATATGAAACTGCAGCTTAAAAGAGAGTTTTACAGGTTCAGTAGCATCCACCTGCAGGAATGGCATCACAAATTTTTAGAGAGAAGTACAAGAATCATCAAAATAAGACAAGAAAGCTCCCATTTATGCAGCAAGTTCAAGAAACTGTTTTCCTGTTTTCAGACTTGATTGGGAAGACCAGTGGAAATATGCTTCTTATGTTCAAGCCAAATAAATATTTGCATGCTGAGAACTGTAAAAGGAACTAGTGTATTGACATGTCCCTGAAAATAGCAAGCAAAAGGCAGACATTTGTTATTGAATGAGACACAGAAATATGAGCAGGGAGGTAGATACAAAATGCTGGAGTAATTCAGCGGGACAGGCAGCATTTCTGTCTGAAGGAGGGTCTCGACCCGAAATGTCACCCATTCCTTCTCTCCAGAGATGCTGCCTGTTCTGCTGAGTTACTCCAGCATTTTGTGTCTACCTTTGATTTAAACCAACATCTGCAGTTCTTTCCTACACAATATGAGCAGGGTGGTCATGCTGGAAAATATATATAGCATTAGTTAAACCACAGGTAGACTATGGTGTGCAATTCTACTCAGCAAGTTACAGATAGATCTACAGAATATTTAGAAGGCTAAAAATGTTTGTTTCTCAGGACAGAATGATTCAGAGTGTGTTTCCTTTAAACAAGTGTGCAAGAAGTAATAGATAGATCTACAGAATATTTAGAAGGCTAAAGATGTTTGTTTCTCAGGACAGAATGATTCAGAATGTGTTTCCTTTAAACAAGTGTGCAAGAAGTAATAGATAAATCTACATAATATTTAGAAGGCTAAAGATGTTTGTTTCTCAGGACAGAATGATTCAGAATGTGTTTCCTTTAAACAAGTGTGCAAGAAGTAATATCAAACTAATTCTTAAATTTTACTTGACAATGCACTGAAGGTATTGGCCTTTTGCTGGAAGACCATGAGAAAAGGGTTATGTTTATAAAGATTGTCTTGAATAAGAATTGGAAGGAATCATACTGGCAGTTCAGTAGCGGAAAAAGATATTGTGCATGTACAAACAATTTTCTGCTTTAGCGCAAAAACCATTGTAGTAAAATCTGCAGAGTTCTCGCTTTCTTGGTGGTCCCAAATCATGACTGAAGTTGCATTGATCCCCCTGCAGAAAGAAGAATAAAATGAAACACCTTCACCATTTTCAAATGTGCCAAAACCATATTTTTTTTTTAAGCAATGTAATGAATATTTATGAATCAACTGAGACCAGACAGGGAAGGAACATGAAAATCTATCATACTATTAAGATTGATTTCAAAAAATTAGATTAAAAGATTTTCACAAAATGCTGGAGTAACTCAGCAGGTCAGGCAGCATCTAGGAGAGAAGGAAAGGGTGACGCTTCGGGTCGAGATCCTTCTTCAGTCTGAAGAAGGGTCTCAACCCGAAAAGTCACCCATTCCTTCGCTCCTAGTTGCTGCCTGACCTGCTGAGTTACTCCAGCATTTGGTGATACCTTCGATTTGTACCAGTATCTGCAGTTATTTTCCTACACAGATTAAAAGATTAAGTAAGCAAGCTGCAGGGCCAATTCTAGACTTCGCAGTAAAATAAATATATTTATGCCCATTAACTTCATTCTTCACTGCACAGTCCATGAAGATAGGGAAAGCTATTCACTGTTGTGCTTAACATTTTGGAAGACGTTTGCGTATAACATCAATAGCTTGGATTATTTCATATTAATTTTTTTAACTTCAGTTTGGGGGAGTTTTTCCAGTTTTCAGTATTTCAAAACAAACTATTCTCTGTAACTATTAGATGCTTTAGGCTGAAACATCAACTTTTGGTTTCCATAATGAATTGCAACCAAAATAACACTGCACATTCCAAGTCATCCATTGCTGCCTGTATTTTTATTATTCTGTTACTTATTAGCAAATTCAATTATGTGTTCACAAACAACCATGACCAGGTTCTGATTTGGATCTGAAAACTGATTATGTTCGTATGGAGAAAATACACAACACACACTATATAAATCTTCAATATAATAAACGTACCTCCATAGTATAGCGACGAATGGCATTAAAAGCATGCAAGACTGATAAAAACAATTACTAAAAGTGGAGAGAGAGGAAACTAGTTCCGCCCTATATCAGATTTCTCAATTTTAGAATGTCTTGGGACCTTACTCATATATCGGGATATCCCCAAGTCGGATGTTCGGACCCAGAGGAAGGCCTTTACTGTGTCCATGCACGTTATTGGAATCTGGAACACCATATTTTTTCAGCAAGCGCAAGGGCGACATTGTAAAACCTTACAATGACAATTTATTTATCAGAACAAATATAAAATTGAAACATCTAAGCAGGTCTTTGGGGTGGGTATTGTTGTGATTGTTACAGATTAATATTGTGGTCTTACCAGATTTTTACACATCTAGACGTCAGTGATCAATAAAATGAGAATATACAAGTTAAGTGCAAGCACTAATAAATAGTGATAGCAAAACAGAACACCGGAAATTATTAACCTGTAGCCTCAGCCAACTAAAAAATGGTATAATGCAAGAATATGTGATGCAAACAAAAAAATCTGTTGACTAAGTGTAGCAGTTAAAATAATGAGTTTCCAAGAAAATGAATGCAAATTGATAACATAACATAAATTGATAACATAAATCCAACCATATGCCTAAAATGCAAATATTTACTCAATATCTAATTTTTAAGAGCAATAATTGAATGTCACGAATCAAAATAGAAAGACATAGCAATCCAAATGAGAAAATTATTCATTTTAGTAAGACCAATAAGTAATTTAGTAATAAAGACCAATTTAGTAAGACGCAAGACTTCTCACCTTTGAACATCTGCCCTCCACAAAGAACTTGCAAAGTACTTTTCCTTTCTTATCTCCGCAAGGCTGATGTCCATGATCATGCATGTTCCTCATATGCATTCTATCATCACGACACTAACAAAACATTAAAAAGCTGTCTGAGATGGAGTAAAGGTGGTAATCATTTCAATTGCATTAATTAGCATGTTTAGATCAAAATTAGGTATGCATAAATTAGAGATGCAATTTTAATGTATTATAAAAAAACAGATACAGAAACCCTGTTCAAAAATGAGTTACACTTTACAAGCAGTTACAGAAGTTCAGAGGGGAAGAGTAAGTTCTTTTGAGGAGTTAACATCTCATTCTCAGACTATGGGTAATCTTTGGTGAGATTTAAAATTCAGTATATGTAGATATAAATCCACTAATGTGTTGCATGCATCAGCCAGAGCTCCAATGATAGCAATGAAACTGTAGGTTTGTGAGTTTGAGAGCCACTCCAGAGGCCCGAATACAAACTGTCGGTCCAACGTAGTAGTAGTAGGACTACTACACTTTAAGAAGTTCTACAACTGCAGGAGGCATTTATTGAATGGGAATACAAGTTCAACAAAATAACTGAAATGCAAACGGCAAAGTGAACTCTTAACCATATGGTCACGTAGACCATACATGCAAGATTATTTCAAACCAAGGACATGATATAGATTTGGATTAGTTGATTGTTAAATACACCAGGGTGCAATGAAATTCTTTGTTCGCATGATAAAGCTCATAAAATATACTGTACTCATGATAATGATATATACAACAGTAAATACAATTATGAATGCAAAACAGTAGGATGGTACAAAGTATTATTGCAGTGCAATCTTTCTTCAGGATTTTTTTACTTTAACAAATATATTTTGGTAGAATTTAGGAACAAATACTCATCCAACTTTGAGGGTAACCACTCAAAGTCACAATGAGCTCTTTGACCCATAGTCCACACCAACTATTGACCAACTCTTGACGCCAAATATACAAATTTCATTTTATCCTCATCATAATCCTATCAACTACTCTCCAGATCCTATTACATATTTATTTTTCCTACAAAGACATGTCAAACATTATTTCAATAATCAAAAAAAATTAACACTTCATGTCACCTACTGGCATTTCTTCTTCATAAAAATCATGGTCACAATCATCTCCAGGATCCATCATGTGCCCATGTCCTGGTGGTCCGTGTAATGGCCCTGGCCCATGACAAGGAGGGCCATATCCTGCTCCGTGCCCATGGCCTGGTGGCCCGTGACCTGGATTAGGCCTGTGTCCCGAACCCTGACCTGGATGCCCTTGCCCTGGTCCAGAACTGTGACATGGAGGGGGTCCATGACCTGGCCCGGATCCGTGGCCTGGAGCAGGTCCATGACCTTGAGGAGGTCCATGTTCTGGTGGTCCATGCCCATGACCTGGGGGACCATGGCCTGGCCCTGGTCCATGCCCTGGTGGCCCATGGACAGGCCCAGGTCCATGCTCTTGAGGTCCATGCTCTGGAGGTTCATGCCCTGCCCCATGGCCCTGACCATGAACTCCCCCTCTGCCTCCTCTTCCACCCCGTCCTCTGGCCCTTCCTCGGACACCTCTTCCTCGGATACCGCGACCTCTGCTGCCGCCTCTACCAGGACCTGCAGTCAGAAGAGTTTAAGAGACACAAAAAAAAGTTAGAATAGACAATGTGAAATCACAATAGCAATGATTTCAAATGCAATGAGCAGATGAATTACAAAAAAAAACACCAAATGGGTGGGAGTTGCTGCCAAGAAAAGTCTACAAAATAATACATAACCTTCATCCATAATATATAACCTTTATCCATAACTTTCATTCATAATATATAACCTTTATCCATAACTTTCAAATCAGAATGCCAGTGAGGAGAATGAATCTATTCTTATTTTACAAATGCTATGGATTTTGTTGTACTATAATGCTAAATATTTTGTAATCTTTACACAACTTAATAAATTTGGCAATGTAATTGGCTGGCACAATTAGCCATATAAAAACAATTTAAAAAATAAAAGCAAACCTGGCAGCAATCACCCACAATACCCGTTTAAATAATTTAATTGAGATATGCGGGCAAGTCAGAGACACTCACACATGAAACTCCTCTGGAAACATTTGACAGATAACAAAGTCACACCTCTAGCTCTGCTACAAGTTTCTTCAATGCTTGGGAATATCACTTTTGAAAAAAAAAGTATTAAATCAAACACAAATAATTAAGAAGTAACTTACCTTATATCATCACTCTGGCCGTCTGCCTTCCACAGCCTCCAACTTTATTGTTTCCCAGCCCCACAGCCCCGTTTTACCTTCTTCCCAAAATCCACAAACACAACTGCCCTGGCAGACCCATTGTTTCTGCCTGCTCCTGTCTCATGGAAATGATTTCCACGGACCTCGACTCCATTCGATCCCCCCCGGTCCAATCTCTCCTGCCCTATGTCCAAGATCCCTCACATGCCTCTCGTCTCTTTAATGACTTCTGCTTTCCAAGCCCCTGCTCCCTCATCTTTACTATGGATGGTCAGTCACTCTGCACCTCCATCCCCCACCAGGAAGGCTTTATAGCCCTACGTTTCTTCCTTGACTGCAGAACCATCCATTTTTCCTCTACTAACATTCTACTCCGCCTAGCGGAGCTGGTCCTCACCCTCAACAACTTCTCCTTTGATTCCTCCCACTTCCTCCAAGTCCAAGGCGGAGCTATTGGCATCCGCATGGGCCCCAGCTATGCCTGCCTCTTTGTAGGGTACGTTGAACAATCCCTGTTCCAGGCGAACAATGGCCCGATCCCCAAACTCTATCTCTGTTACGTTGATGATTGCATCGGTGCTACCTCCTGCACCCATGCAGAAATCATGGACTTCATCAACCTCACCACCAATTTTCATCCTGCATTCTAATTTACTTGGACCATCTTCGACACCTCCCTCCCCTTTCTTGATCTCACAGTCTCCATCACAAGAAATAGACTATTGACTGACGTCTATTACAAACCCAATGACTCCCATAATTATCTCGACTACACTTCTTCCCAACCTGCTTCCTGCAAAGACTCTATCCCCTACTCGCAATTCCTCTGTCTACGCTGCATCTGCACCCAAGATGAGGTGTTCTATACAAGAACATCCAAGATGTCCTCATTCTTTAGGGAACTCATTCATTGTTCTTTATCTCTCCACATCACCGTCTATATCTCTCGTTTCCCTTACCCCTAACCAGTCTGAAGAAGGGTCTCGACCTGTAACTTCACCCAAACCTTCTCTCCAGAGATGCTGCCTGTCCCGCAGAGTTACTCCAGCTTGTTGTGTCTACCTTTTCTTTTCCAGCCAATCTCTTTTCCAACCAACCAGACAAATTAATGGGCTTGCAGATTCTGTCTAAACTGGCACAAAATCCAAGAGTGGATTCACTACCATAGATACCATAGGGCGGCACGGTAGCGCAGCGGTAGAGTTGCTGCTTTACAGCGAATGCAGCGCCGTCGACTCAGGTTCGATCCTGACTACGGGTGCTGCACTGTAAGGAGTTTGTACGTTCTCCCCGTGACCTGCGTGGGTTTTCTCCGAGATCTTCGGTTTCCTCCCACACTCCAAAGACGTACAGGTATGTAGGTTAATTGGCTGGGTAAATGTAAAAATTGTCCCTAGTGGGTGTAGGATAGTGTTAATGTACGGGGATCACTGGGCGGCACGGACTTGGAGGGCCGAAAAGGCCTGTTTCCGGCTGTATATATATGATATGATATGATATGATATGATATGATGAATCATGCTGCACTCCTACTGTCCCATAGTCTTCCAAGTTACCAAGTTCAATAGGGAACTTGCCGACAGCGCAACCAGCCAATTCCTCATTCAATGGGTATTCTGCAACGTGCAAGTAATTACTAGGGCAAACATGCTGCATAAATGCAAGCAGGACAGCCACGAAAACCCAACAAAATCCAGGGAATTATTTGCTGTTGAAGTTTCAATGAACAGTAGCTTGTGTTCACATACCACCTTGTTTCTTAGTGAATTATCCAAAGATATGTAGCACAGGACCCCATAAATAACAGCAGATGTAAGTTTCAAAGGAGAACAAAGGCAAAAGTTTAAATGTAGAATTTCCTAAAAATGTAATATCTAGATAGCTGATGCTAAAGTCAGCTATTCCAACTGACTACTGATCTGCAAATACTGCATTCACATCAAGGTAAATGGCCAGTATGCTGTTTAACTGAAAGGACTTAGAAATCTTGGAAGATTGCTGAACAGGATAAAGTTAGAGATAGGCATGAAAGGAACCAGGGACATGCCACAAATGACATGCTGATCATCTCAGCATTCCTGAGCTAAGGAAAAGTATTATAAAACAACTAATTTTACATGGGACGCCTGATATATTTGACTATATCTAGTCAGATATTTGTCTAATCAGTGGCTTCTAATAGAAACTGATTTCTCAGTGGATTCATAATTAATCGATTAATCAATCAAGAATGGTGTCAGTTTGATAAAATATCGTAATATGTCAATTCCATAGAAGATTTAAAAGACAAAGAGGAAAAAATACTGATTCATCTTTCTATCAGATATATACCCGATGTTCCACACCCCCGGTGTCCCATAGGCATGTGGGGTTGTTGTTGCTGCTGCTGTTGTTGTTGTTGCTGCTGTTGTTGTTGTTGTTGCTGCTGTTGTTGCTGCTGCTGCTGTTGCTGCTGTTGTTGTTGTTGCTGCTGCTGCTGCTGTTGTTGCTGCTGCTGTTGTTGCTGCTGCTGCTGAGAAGCTTCTTTTGCTTTCCTGTACTTGCTTAATTCTTTGGCAAAATCATCATATCCTTCTTCTTCCTCATCTGGTACTTCCTCCTCCTCCACCCCCTCATAGTCGACATACTGATCATCTTCATACTCCTCATACGTATTGTAACTCATCTTCTCTGGCTTCATATGTGTCTTCTTTGTCAAAGGAGCCCCTGAAGATGGGGGATAAGATGGCTATGGTGCATAAACAAAAGACAGGTAATTAATTGAAGGTCTGAAGGAAAAAAATCAGTAGAAGTGTTCAATTACCAAAACATTAAAATGACCTAACAATTGCACAATGGACTGGTATGTTAGTTTTCGGTCCCACAGAGGGTGCACATACATTGACACCAATACTCAAAAGCAAAATAACCTGACCCTGCTTAAGTCAAAGCAACAGTGACAGAGTATGGTCAATGCTCAAGGGCATAGAGTTAACATTGCTTAGAGGTTAAGCAATCTTGAGCACAATCATGAAACTTATACAGAAGCAAAAATGGCAGCAAATATGATGCTTCTATCCTGCACACTAAAAAATGTTGGACACTACTCTTTCAATTTTGACTCTTCATTTATTAATCCTGCAAATAGGGTGCACCTTCCTAACAGTTCTGCTGATGTATTTCACAGTGATGCTCTTTTCAACTTTCTGCATAAAATTCTACTCAGTCTGCACTCTTGTAGTCAAGAAGCTACCTGATATCACACAGAGTTTATCTATCTTTCCTTTTCAGGATCTGGGCTTGACTGACTAGACCATACTTATTACCCATTCTGAACTGCCATTGAGAATATGGTGGTAAGCCACCTCCTTGAACCACTGTAGCCCTTCTGGTGAAAGTATTCCCATAGTGCTGCTAGGCAGGAGGTTGCAGGATTTAGATCAAGCAATAAAGGACCCTGATCTACTTCCATATCAGGATAGGTCCAACTTAGAGCAGAAACTGTCCAACCTGCAGCAGAAATTGCAGGTGGGGTTCATTCCCATGTATCTGTTGCTCACTGTCCTTGCTGGAAAACGTTTCCAGCTTTGTGACATGCTGTTGGATTAGGCTTTTGCGCATCAGAGATGAAGGGAATGAATGTTTAAGGTGATTGGTGAGGTGCCAGTTAAGGCGACTGCTTTGTCTTGGATGATGTTGAGCTTCAAGCATTGTTGGAGCTGAATTTTTCAAAGCAAATTAAGCGCTTTTCATCACATACCAGACTTGTGCCTTGTATAAGGTAGAAAGACTTGGAGTTTCACAAATGAACCACTTGTTCATAAGATCATAAGTGATAGGAGCAGAATTAGGCCATTCGGTCTATGCCATTCATTCATGGCTGATCTATCTCTTCTTCCTAACCCCATTTTCCTGCCTTCTCCCCATGACACCCGTACTGATCAAGAAAGTTGCATGATAGCCCAGTCTCTGACTTGCCCTCATATCCACAATATTTAGGCAGCTGGTTCAGCCGAGTTTCTGGCCAGTCCTTTACAATTAAATTAGTCATTCTCACACATCCCTTTAATTTAGCTCTTTGGTCCATGTTTGGATCAATGCTATGAGGTCTGGAATTGAATAGTCCTGGTAAAATTCAACTGGGCTTCAACAATGAAAGGACATGAAGATGCAAACAAATATTTCTTCCACTTTGCCACACAGCTACAAGCTCCCTAGTCTCTGATTTGCTGTGGATTCGAACCCAAGCTATCTTTGAGGAAAGGGCCTGTCCCACTTAGGCGTTTTTTTAGGTGACTGCCGGCGACTGTCATAGTCGTAGCAGGTCGCCAAAAAAACAGCGACTGGACCCCCCCTACGACAATGTCTACGACAAGCTACAACAACCTACCACCTAGTCGACGTCAAGCTACCGACAACCGGCTACCGACAACCAATCGTTGTGACTTAGGACGTCCACCTACGACAACCAACGACCACGCAGACGACAACCTACGACAACTGAAGTCAACCTACACCCACCTGCAACAAGCTATGACCCTGTCGGCGACAACTGAAGACAACTGAAGACAATTCACGTCATTTTGGCCTCCGATTTTGACGCTGGTACCTGTCACCGGTTGACGAAGATTGGCATAGGTAGTAACCAATGGAATTCACCAAAGTCAGCACCGGTAACAACCTACGTCACCTGGCAACAACCTACGACAGGAGCTACGTCAGGAGACTTCAAGCTACGATCATTGGCGTCAATCCAACAGTCGGCTAATTTTTTTTAACATTTCAAAATCCAGCGGCGACCAGAAAAATGCTACGATTCTTTGGAGACGACTCACGACCGTACAGGCGACACCCCAGCGACCGTGTGGCGACAGCCTTGTCGCCTAAAAAATTGAGTGGGACAGGGGCTGAAGTGTTTCATTATTGGAAGCACAATCTTTCAGGTGAAATGTTAAACCTATCTGCTCTCTTTGGTAAACATAAACTATCTAGTAACAATATAACAAGAGGAGTTGGAGAGTTTTCCTTGTGGTCTTCATCTTTCTACTAAGATTACAAAAAAATAGGTCAAATGGCGATTATCATGTAGCTGACCTTGTTGGACAGAAATTGGATACTATATTTCCTGTACAGTGCAACTATAATGTCTACACTGCAAAAAGCATTTAGTTACCTACAAAGCATTTTAGGACACTGAGTTTATGAAAAACACAAATACAAAAGACAGAATCTACATTGGGCGACAAAGCAGCTGCACATTTTGCTGACTTTGAAGAAAGCTGCCCCAAAAAATCTATTTATCTCTGTGACGTGGACTTTGTTTCTTTTTCTACATCAATTGCTGCCAGATGTCAATTCAACAGGATCTCTATAGTTCAGCAGTTATGATCTCATCAAAATAACCACCAGCCAATCACATAGAATAATCCTCAGGCAGCAAACCAGAAAGGATGAAAGTTAATTGACTTGAACATTTTACAAAATGTTAAGTATGCGATCAAGGTAGAAATGAAAGAACAACTAAATTGAAATATAATATTTAAAAACTGATTATATTTTGAAATATCTTTCATGAGAATTACAGTCCATGTATAAAAAAGGGAAGAGAGATTACAAAGCAGCAATGTGGCTGGGTACACCATTAAAAACTCACACCCCATCAGCATCAGATTTTCAGGGTATCTTGCAACAAAAATATTTCATGAAATACCTTTTCTTTGTCAATTGACTGATTCAATTTGATTCTGGCAGAAAAGATTGCAAAAAAAGCAGACACCAAGCTTCGAATCAATGACAGAAACTTAGAGATTTCCAACTACATGCGTATGTAGCTGATGCCAGTTTCAACGTGGAATGACAGTGAACACGGACATAATCCCCTTCTTTGCAACTCAACTCCTGCTCAATGAAGTCAAAGAATGGATTAGTTTCTACACCTATGCTACCATGCAAATAAAATGCTTCAAGGGTAGCAATATAAAATTCAACAATTTATAATTGCAATAATATTTTATATGCAATACCTGCAAATATGGTGGACTGTATTCTCGATATTTCCGGTATCCCTTCTCTCCAGGACTGTAGTCGGAATCATCACTATAATCGGAATAATCATCACTAGAAGACACATGTCGCTGAAAAGACAATTGAGGTAGAAAAAAGCGAAAATACATCAAGGACAGACACAACTAAAATTTCCACCATTTATAACATAGTGACTTGACAAATAGTTGGTTAACCTCCAATTGTTATGGTAACACAAAATGCTGGAGTAACTCAGCAGGTCAGGCAGCATCTAGGAGAGAGGGAATGGGTGACGTTTCGGGTCGAGACCCTTCTTCAGACTGAAGATATTGTTATGGTAACATGTATTTACAAGATAATAGAGAGTAGCAACATTTTGAATGTTAGTTAAATCCAAACTCCCCTCATTTATCAGCCCAAGCCTAGTCAATCTAGTAAACTATGTCCGCACTTCCTTGATGGCAAAAACATCTATCATTAAATAATAAGACCAAAACTACACACAAACCTCCTTAAGGGGGATCCCACGGCTAATCAAGACATCCTTGTTTCTGCACCAATCCTCTTGCAGCAAAGGCCATTGGCAGTACTTGAATTGGTGGCACGAACTCCAGCTAGTAACGCTGCGGTCTTATTGACCCAGGACTGACCATTGTCTGAGTGGAGTTTGTACATTCTCCCTGTGAGCATGTTGGTATGGGAGTCCAAATATATTTTGATATAACCAGAAAATAAACTTCCTCCAACTTCCTCCAAGTCCAAGACATAGCTATGGGCACCCACATGGGCCCCAGCTATGCCTGCCTCTTTGTAGGGTGCGTTGAACAATCCCTGTTCCAGGCGTACACTGGCCCTATCCCTGAACTCTATCTCCGTTATATTGATGCATCGGTGCTACCTCCTGCACCCATGCAGAACTCATGGACTTCATCAACTTCACCACCAATTTTCATCCTGGACTCAAATTTACTTGGACCATCTTTGACACCTCCCTCCTTTTCTTGATCTCACCGTCTCCATCACAGGAAGTAGACCATTGACTGCCGTCTATTACAAACCCCGCTGATTCTCACAACCATCTCGACTCCACTTCTTCCCACCCTGCTTCCTGCAAAGATTCTATCCCCTACTAGGATATCCGAGATGTCCTCATTCTTTAGGGAATGGGGGTTCCCCTCTCCCATCATAGATGAGGCCCTCACTCGTGTCTCCTCAGTACCCCACAGCTCCGCCCTTGCTCCCCCTCCCCCAGTCGCAACAGAGACAGAGTCCCCCTGGTCCTTACCTTCCACCCCATCAGCCATCGCATACAACACATAATCCTCCGAAATTACCGCTACCTCCAACGGGATTCCACCACGAGCCATATTTTCCCACCTCCACCCCTTTCTGCAGAGACCGTTCTCTCCGCAACTCCCTGGTTAACTCATCCCTTCCCACCCAAACCATCCCTCCCCAGGTACCTTCCCCTGCAACTGCAGAAGATGCAACCCTGTCGTTATGCCTCATCTACTGTATCCGTTGTTCAAGATATGGACTCTTATACATCGGCAAGACCAAACGCAGACTGGGCGATCGTTTTGTGGAACACCTTCGCTCAGCCCGCCTGAACCAACCTGATCTCCCGGTTGCCAAACACTTTAATTCTCCTTCCTATTCCTTCACAGACCTTTCTGTTTTAGGTCTCCTCCATTGTCAGAGTAAGGCTAAATGCAAATTGGAGGAACAGCATCTCATATTTTGCTTGGGCAGCTTACAGCCCAGTGGCAAGAATATTGATTTCCCTCACTTCAGGTAGCCCCGGCATTGTCTGTCTCTCTATCCCACCCCCACCCAAGTTACACTAGCTTCTCATTTTCACCCTACAAACAGCTATCAATGGACTGTTTCCTTTATCATTGTTACTTTTTTGCTTAGCTTTCATTTATTGTTCTTTGTCTCTCCACATCACCGTCTATATCTCTCGTTTCCCTTATGCCTAACCAGTCTGAAGAAGGGTCTCAACATGAATCGTCACCCATTCCTTCTCCCCAGAGATGTTGCCTGTCCCGCTGAGTTACTCCAGCTTTTTGTCTCTATCTTTGGTTTAAACCAGCATCTGCAGTTCCTTCTTATTCATCTGCAGTTCCTTCCTACACATTAATTTGTAAAAATATTGGAGTGGGAGATTTATACTCCAAAATGATTACATGTATTCACAATTTAAATTCACAATTTAATAAGAAACTTGTTTAGTTGGAACACGTTATGTATCTTTAAAGAACCCATATTGTGGAAATCCAGAGATTTTACTTAGCTTTACGAATGAGTACCTTATGCTTTGATTTTCTTTTCTTTTTTGATCTTTTCTTTTCCTTTTCTCTTTCTTTCTTCCTTTTTCTCTTCAACCTACGATGGCTTTTGTCCTTATCTTTCTCGTCATCTTCATGATCCCGTTCTTGTTTTTCCGATTTTTCTTTCTTGATTTTCTCTTGGGATTCCTCCTGAACCTCCACTTCCTCACCATCATCTTGCAATTCTCCTTCCTCCAGTTCTCCTTCTTCTCTAGAATATAAAACATGAATAGATGTTAGTATAAAAAAATGATGCGGGGAATCTAAACTCTGAATCAAACAAAAACCATACAACAACTGAATTAGATTTTGTGATGTAGAAACTAGCAACGACAGATGTTGGTTTATAAAAAAAAGACAAAGTAACTCAGCAGGTCAAGCAGCATCCCTGGAAAACATGGATAGGTGACGTGAATTCTAACAAGAGCCTAACTCCGTCACATTCAGTAACCTCCTAATAGAGTTTGAAAATAAATTGAGGATTATATTTTATTTGAAACAAAATAATTCCCCTTTTTCAAATAAACTATGTTTTCACAGTGATGCTGACCTCTTGGGTTTGGGTTCTACAAGACCCTGGAAACTTCAGATAGTCAAAAGAGTCAAGAATTTGTTATATATGTATCAAAATGGAACAATGAAACTCTTACTTACAGTCTTACAGCAGCATTACAGGTCTGTAAACACAGTGCTCAGTAGATAACATAATAAAGAAAAAAAGTTCAATAAATAAAAATACCGTCAATATTAGTGCAAAAACAAATTAAAAACCTTAAGTCCTCAGTTTAATTGGTGTTTGTAGTGTTCAATGACCAGATATTTGTTTGGAAGAACCTATTCTGGACCTGGAGGTCATGGTTTTCAGACTTCTATACCTTCTATCCATTAGGAGTGAAATGAGAGCATGGCCAAGGTGGTGTGGGTCCTTGATGATGATGATAGCTGCTTTTATAACAGCACCTTCTATAGATCCTTTCCCTGGTGGGGAGGTCACTACCCATGATGGACTGTTTGGTAATCTCCTTCTGATCCTGGGTGTTTGAGTTGCTGAACCAGGCCGTGATGGAACCAGTCAATATGCTCTCTTAGTATCTTAAAGTATCTTTATTAGATACTTTACCTACAAAGGTACTCACTAAAGAGAGTCTAGGAAATGTAATTGCTGCTGAGCATGTTGGGAAGGGGCACATTAACTATGAAAAATAAATTCCCCAGGAATGGCCTCATTTTAAGTCCTCTTTTTCTGTGAAAAAGCTGTGCTCTTTCAAGCCTGCCAGTATACCTTTGGGGCAAAAGAGAACACTTATCCTTTTCTCATTGTTTGCTTCCATTAATTTAAATGTAATTTTAATTTCTCATGAAGGGTCTCAAATTAGAAAGGTTAATGTTGTTCAACTTTCCACAGGCATCTCCTGACCAGCTGAGTGTTTCTACCATTTTCTGTTCTAATTTCAGATTTACAGTGTGTGCAGTTTTCTTTGTTTTTCATTCATTGAAAGATACTTCCAATTAACTTTTCTGCACGTGGAAATGCATTTGATTCAATTTGAGCCTGTAAACCTGACTGCATGATTTGTGCATGATATACTTTACGGATATTTTATGTCTCAACTATAGCTTCACTTAGATGCTGATCCTGAACCCAAGCTTCATGAAAACAGAGGTCAATTGTAGGGTGCTATTTCCTGGCTGAAGTGAATGAGTTTAGCTGAAGATTGAAAATTAGCCAATTGGTTTGCAGCATGGAGGTAATTTGATAACCCCACTAAAATAAGCTCCTCGACCGACTCATATGAAGACACAAGAGACTGGAAACGACCATAACACAGTGCTGGAGGAACTCAGCTAGTCAGGCAGCATACGGGGAAGGAATGGACAAGTGACGTTTCAGGTTTTGGCATCTGGTTGTCTTAAGGTAAATCATCTCAGCAAAGTTAAGGTTGAAATATTTAAATTAACTTCAGTCTCCATAAATGGAAGGAGAACAGGTCTGGAATTCAACCATAAAGACTACCATGTGCAAATTGTGATTTTTGTTTATATAAGGACCAAGGTCAACTAAACTGCTAACATCACAAATCTTGGTTCACACACTCTGAAGAAAACTCATCAGGTTTTTGATGAATCCAATCCAAAGATTGGATTCCAGTATGAATTAGTAACTTTAGGTGGGAGAAAATCTAACAACTCAAATGCTGATTTGATATTCCTGACTGGTAATGTAATTACATTTCAGTGAACAAATTAAAGTGGTAACATGATTGAATTCTGGAAATTAAATAATGAACTACAAAAGCATCTCTTTTCTGCTCTTAAAAGCAAACATGATTGAAGATTTTTTCCCGGAATTAATGGCTTTTAATGTCGGGGTTCAAAAGTGAACCAGCAAGTTCATTATATATTTTTTTGGATGGAATGATTAGGATCATAGGTACAGAACATAAACAGCCCCTTTGGCCTATTATCTCCATACTGAGCATCAACACTCATCTTTTGAATCCCATTTTTCTCCACCTGCATCTTATTCAACTCCCCACACCTTTCTTGTGCCAACCACTTCCACCAGGGTCATAGCAGAAAGTTGACTAACTGACCAGTGTATCGTTGGCATATGGAGCCAACTGAACCAACCAGGTGGTCACAGGGAGAACATGCAAACTCCACGTGGACAGCATCAAGGTCAGGATTGAACCCAGGCCGATGGAGCTGGAAGGCAACATCACCATTTGATGCACCAATGTGCCTCCCACCCCCCAAGTTTCAATTCACATTGCATCGACAAAATATGCTGAATAAACAAATAACCTTAAAATAATTTGTTACAAATTATAATAAAATCCCCAGGTGAGCCAGATATTTTAAAAAACCATACACAAGTAAAAGCTTAGTTATAATCCCGAGTTTTCCAAGTATAATTAGAATGTTATAACAAGCATAACTGAGTTGGAAAAAACACACCACTCACACATGTAATTGCTCCTGATTAACAGAAAGCACTTTGGGAAGAGTAGCCACGTGGACAATTAGTGAAAATGGGTTGCCAGCATTGTCCTCCCTCTCTATCAGCTATTGTGCCTCATTGGAACCTGTTGAACTCCTTAACAGAACCCAATGCATTAAAAGAGGAGACATCAGAATGTCATTTGTCTTGCAACATCCATATATGCAATAACAAGTACAATTAATTACCTTGATTTATACTTGTCACTTGATCCCTTTGCACCTGTTCAAGCAATTAAAATCTGCCTACAATGGCTATTCTTACTGATTGTGTTATGGAAATAATACTTGCAGATTTACACCACATCTGGCCTACATGTTTTTCCAATCAGACCAAGCTTCTCTCCCATTGACCAAGTTGAGTCAATCATTATACAAGATTTTATCTATTTTTGGAGTTAGAATGTGAATGTGATGCTGTTTCTGTATTGATTTTGGATGATCAGCCATGATCATATTGAATGGCGATGCTGGCTCGAAGGACCGAATGGCCTACTCCTGCACCTATTTTCTATGATTCTATATTTCTACTTTATTCATCCCCAAAGGGTACTTACTTACTATGTGCATTGCCCACATTCATGAAAACTTTCACATCAACACGAATCTATTATTAAATCTACAGATGAGAATTTAATTCATAATATTTTTAAGAACTATTAAACTATTTACATATAATCTATTTAATTTAAGAATTTAAAAACCAAAGGTTTCATGGAGTAATTTCCTCCACATCTGTAAATGCTGACTTGTACTGGCAGAGTTCCACATGTGCCCAGCTACTCTCCAATATTGAACCGAATGATCATTATTTACACAAGTATAAACTGTACATGTCAGTAATTTGTGGTAACATGGGTCAGTCCATTTCACAACATTTTCCATTCAGGAGAGGAAACCCTGGCTAATCTGTTCCCTCTCTAACTACAGCTAAGATCAGCGTAAAACCACAGTAGAAACCTGACGTCCTCGGGCTTTTATTGCTCAGTGCAACAACCAAAATGTGCACATTCAAAGCAATTATACCAAAGCGATTATCACAGCCTACCAAAATTGAGTCTGAACACTACAAGGTTAAATGTCTCATAACCCCTTGAGATCTCCACATAAATCAGCTTTGCCCTCTCATAGGTGTCCACTTCTTTACCTCAACATGTGTAACTTCAGCCATCAATGCTCTAACCTCTGGAGTTCTCTCCTGAAATGTTTCCATGTCTCCCTCCTGATGCTGCTTTGAAGCCTGACTAAGCTTCTGGTTGCCAGTTCCAATGTCTCTCCCTTTGGCACAGTGTCTCTTTTTTCTCGAAGTATGCTTTAGTGAAATGGAATATAAACTTCTCTGAACTGCCTTTGGCTGCACTAAGGACGTGGTATTTTTTGCATGAGCATATTGATTATATTAACTTACTATTTTTAGGTTATTATATATTATCAATGAGTATTGTGTTTACAGGCCTGTTATGTTGCTGCAAGTAAGAATTTCATTGTTCCATTGTCTGTACATATGACTTTTAAATATTCTTAACTCTTGATCTGTGTGTTTAACTATATTTCACCACAATACTAAAATAAGTCATCGCTGAGTTTTCAGTGGTACTGTTCATCGTTTATACAAATTACAGCTTCAATAGTTACATGACTTGGACATCAGCCAACATGAATATCAGGAATCTTGATTTTAGGTTCAAATTTCTGATATTCTAATATGGCAATACTAGAACTAAAGTTCCCATTGCAAAGTCCTTTTATTCTCAGTTAAGTGTTAAGAAGATTCTGAGCAAACTCAAAACTTGGATATAAAAGTAGGAAATTAAAAAATCATGTTTTGCACATTTGACAATTCAAGAGTCAAGTCAAGAGAGTTTTATTGTAATATGTCCTGAAACAGAACAATTAAATTCTTACTTGCAGAAGCACAACAGACATGTAAACAATTGCCAGATAGACAGCAATTACAAAGTCTGTCAGAACACAAATGGAACACTTGATGATTTTCTTGTCTTTCTAGAGAAGAGATGTTATATGAAGGGTTAAATATACACTAACAAGTCATGGGAACATGATGCACTGTACTAATTTCCCTTTCTGTTCAAATAAACTTTGTAATTACATTCACATGTCAGGACTCCAGAAGAGGTGTATTTACATATAAAATAGAAAACGTTAAACTTGAGGAAATAAATAAAACATAAGTTTGAGGGCTGTATGAAACATCTTCCCTCAAATTAAAAGTAAAGATTTACAAATATCTGCATGGTGGGTCAGTGGCACAAATGCAAAAACAGATTGGTGATACTTTTAGCGTTTTAGGTATAGAACAAATTTAAACATTCTAGATTGCTACTATCTGTCTCAAGAGTAATGGTAACTTCAAAGTGAAGCAGCCCCAATCCACGCATTCATTTAATTTGGAAATGCAAACCAATAGTTTAAATGATCCACAGAATTTAAATTCGTTATTATGTATTCAACATAATAGAAACCCTTGATGGACACAATGTGCTGGAGTAACTCAGTGGGACAGGCAGCATCTCTGGAGAGAAGGAATGGGTGATGTTTTGGAATTTGAAATGTTCATTTAATGGCAAAAATAAATATTCTTAAAGACACTTGTATGAATTTGCTGAATATAAAAAACACATCCCAGCCAATTTTATTAAGGGTACATTAGTGGTATTCTGATTATCAAAAGGTAACTGCAATTACTACGCAAGCAACCACCAATGATAAAAACTTAATGCCTAAAGTCTTAGAGTAAATTTTCAATTAAACACTCAAACACATTAGTAAAGCATTGAGTTTAGCCAAAGCATTTAACAATCTATTCTGGTCCAGCTTACAACATGTTTTTAATAAAAAAGGACTCTTCATGAAAGAAAACCACTCAGAGCATGATCTGCCGAGAATAAAGGCATCATAAGAAATAAAATGCCTCGTCTTCAGGATTAGATTGTGATCGTTAAGATATAGCTCCCCACCCCCTTCACATTGAAACATTTATTCATGATGCAATAGAGCACTGAGTGTTCTCATGCAGGGCACTATCCATGTGTGATTGTTGGCAACCTGTTCCATACTGCACGCAGTTAAATCAAATCTTCTCTCCTGATGATTAAATACAGATGAATTTCCAGTAATTATTCTGGGCTTCAGCTCTGCCTGATTTTATGTTTTTACTGAAACCCTGTTGTCATGCTATCTGAGTGTAGCTGTTTCAGCACTGGGGCCTTCTCCATCTGTATGATATCTTTACCAAATGAATTACGGGAGAAATAGTGTTGTTAGATCATTAAATGTAATAGTACAATGGATGTACTGTCAAAAATGGTAAAATAAAAATTAAACATCTTTCAAATTATTTCGCGATTTTTACATTATGTTTGCACAGCATACTTGATACGATAAGGGGGAGGCCATTTAGGACTGAGATGAGGAAAAACTTTTTCACACAGAGAGTTGTGAATCTGTGGAATTCTCTGCCACAGAAGGCAGTAGAGGCCGATTCACTGGATATTTTAAAGAGAGAGTTAGATTTAGCTCTTAGGGCTGACGGAATCAAGGGATATGGGGGAAAAAGCCAGAACGGGGTACTAATTTTGGATGATCAGCTATGATCATATTGAATGGTGGTGCTGGCTCGAAGGGCCGAATGGCCTACTCCTGCACCTATTTTCTATGTTTCTATTGATCCAGTCTGAAGGACCACTGATCTGTTGACAAAACCGAGTTATTAATCCGATAAATTATTGGGAACTGCTCATTACTTATTTGAACAACAAAAAGTTGAGAGAAGGCAAGTAGAACTTTTTCTTACTGCACTGATGAACTATCTTCCAGAACAAAATAAATTTAAACACAGATAATATTTATATATATATATATATATATGGTCTCAATCAAATTCTGCTCAACTTATACTGTTCTCTGCCTAAACAAAATGCAAGAATTTAACAGATTTACACGATGGTGATTTGCAAACATGAACTACATCTTTTTCACTCTTTTACAAGGTGATCTTAAATTTTTCAAAACACATTGCTAGTTGTTCTCAACATAAGTCTTTTGCTTTGCAAATTTGCATTCTCACAAAAAACTGGTGAGATTCCAGTGTTAATCACAAATCCTAAATTTCACTTGTGCTACATTTCTATCGAACAAGTTCATTGTTACTCAATCTATAATAACTTTCAAGGATTACCAGAACATACCATATTTTGGCACAAACAAAGATCATGTTAACAGTATATATTTTTTTCCTTGTTAAAAATAGAATTAACTAACTGTACATGAATAAACTTATTCAGATCTTTGTGTTTGTACTTACCCCAGAAAATGGAGTCTACTTTTTAAATCAAATCCCTTTGATGACACCTGTTTCAGGACATGTAAATAATTTTGCCAATACCCTAGAGTTTGCTGATTTACTCCAGGATATTGATAAAAAATAACTGTTTTTGTTTATGGGCATTTATAATAAAGGCAGCACTTGTCTATGAATGATCTTTAATTCTGATTATATTATCTAAAGTGCATTTGAGTTCATCCTGCAACAAATCCCTTTGCACCTTGAGTTTTTAGTGTTGTCAACAGTGGTATAATAAAGAACTGCATATAATTGAAAATAGCCTCAAGTCATTTCATTGTTGTGCCAATGATTGTTGTCTGTTCATTGCAAATTATCTTGCTTGAATTGCATTTTTTTGTGTATTCACCCCCAAAAGAAGAGTTTGAAACTGGAAGGGTGAAATCTAAAAGTAGACTGTACATTTTTGTTTCAAGTGGATGTGGATTGAATTATTACATGTCCACCATCATATTTTATTGAAATCCTAATGACAACACTGGAATGCTACCCAGAAAATTAGATTCAAAAATTTAGAGCAAGGGGGTCAGTTATGCATTGAATGCAAGTGAAAATAATTAAAATAATTGCAGTTTTGGTTTCTTAAAAAAAAGGAGTGCTCACAGTATCAATGTTTCACAGTATCGAGTAATTATTGTACAAATTATTGTACACAGGTGATTTGCTTTTGTTGTGGATACTAACACATTTTTGAAGCCACCAGAATAAAATACATGTTATAATGCTTTTGTAAAAGGGCTAGGTTTTTTAATAGACCATGCATATTTAAAGGAAACGCATCACAAACACATCACAATAGAGGGGATAAAATAAATTATAAATGTTTCTCTTATTTACATGTTTCATGGGGACGCTGGGTAAAAAAATAATAAAGTTCAAAGGTCACTTCCCGATGTCCTTTAAACAGGTTCCATTTATTGGAGGATTTAGATCGAAAATAAGCATTAATGTAATTAAACTCGAATGCAATAACAGAAACAGGCTCTCCTGTTAATAATTCCTCTGCATTAAAGACACATTCACATGCTCTCTGCCACCCAAGCATGCAAATAGGCCTCAACCCCCCCCCCTCCCCCTCCTCCTCCAATTCATGGTTTATTTTCATATATAAATATATTTTTTAAATATCGAGCGAATACTTTTCCAGAGGATTTTTAAATGAGATTAAAAAGAAAAAAAATATTAATCCAAAGATACATTCCTCTACCTTCCGTTTCCAAGGTTTCCTTTCTCTTTCAGAAAAAACCTTGGTGAATTGTTGTATTTTTTTTGGTTGTTGTTGGTTTGTTTTATAAATAAAATATTTAAAATATCGAAATGTAGGATAAAAGGTTGTTTTTACTCGACCTTTCGTCTCCTGATTCAGTAAGGTTGATGTTGTGTTCGTTTTGGGGGGACTGCTTGTTGGAGGTGGTGAGGCTGAGGCTTTCGAGAGACATTTTCTCTCGCTCGCTCTCTCTCTCTCTCTCCCTTTTGTCTTTCTCTAAAGGCTTTTAAAATTACCACCGGGCACAGCAATTAGGCTCTCATTGACTCTAGAGATAGGAAATAAACCGTCTCTGTTGGTACTGTTTAAGCGTTTTGGTATTTTCTCGGTGCTTTTCTGTGCGGATCCAACCCCCGAGTTTCTCTCCATTACACAATGACTGAACAAAACACCTCGACAACATGGCGCCCGTCGACGGCGTGACGCACGGCAGAGAGAGAGGAAAAAAAAAATCCCCACTCACGGACGTTGCCGGAAATTGCCGAAGCGTCGCGTCTTCCGACCAGCAGGGGCGTTCCGGACACCCGAAGCTGCAGCCGCCGATTGCCTTTGGCACGGAGTTACCCGAATGGCTTGCTGCCCGAGTGACCACGTGTTCCTGACCCCCCGAAGGTAGCCGAAGCTGCAGCCGCCGATTGCCTTTGGCACGGAGTTACCCGAACGGCTTGCTGCCCGAGTGACCACGTGTTCCTGAACCCCCGAAGGTAGTCGAAGCTGCACCCGCCGATTGTCTTTCGTACGCAGTGACCCGAATGGGGCTGCCCACGTGTCACCTCACTGTACGGAAATGCACGAAGCCGCAGAGCGAAAGGTGCCGAGCCCAACGATTGTAGCAACAAGGAACTGCGAATGTGTGGGAAGGAACGCAAGTCAAATCAATTTTATTTGTATAGCACATACGAACGAACATACAATGGCACACAAACATAACAGCACAGACATAAACAGTTCACATAAACATACATAACAAACTGCATAAATTACATGTAACAAATTACATAAACATACATAAACAAACTGCAAATGCTGGTTGAAACCGAAGATAGGCACGACAACTAGTCAGCGGGCTCCCGCTAAGGAACTGCTACTGACTATCCCGCGGTCTAGGCTTAAGCTCAGGGGTGACCGCGCTTTTGCGGTTGCAGCTCCTAGACTGTGGAACAGCATCTCCCCATCAGAACTGCCCCCTCCATCGACTCCTTTAAGTCTAGGCTCAAAACCTATTTCTATTCCCTAGCGTTTGAGGCCCTCTGAGGGGGCGCTGTGAACTGTTTATGTATGTGCTGTTATGTTTGTGTTATGTATGTATGTTTGTTCTTAGTACCTGAACTGATGTACAGCACTTTGGTCAACGTGGGTTGTTTTTAAATGTGCTCTACAAATAAAATTGACTTGACACACTCCAGCACTTTATGTCCTTTTGAGCTGAGCGATTCAATGAACAGAAAAAGAAGACACAAAGTGCTGGATTAACTCAGCGGGTTAGACAGCATTTCTGGAGAACATGGATAGGTGATATTTCGGTCGGGACCCTTGTTCAGAAACGACCCGAAACGTTGCTCCGCTACTCTAGCATTTTGTCCTTTTTATTTTACAAACCAGTATCTACAATTCCTTGTGTCTACGATTGAGTGTGAAATAATAGAAAAGCGTCTTAATGCATCAGTCTGAAGAATAGTCTCTCACTGTAATTTCGTCGGTGCTTACCCTCCACAGATGCTGCCTCCCTGCCTGACCCACTGAATTCTTACAACACCGTATTTTACTCAATATTCCAGCATCTGCAGTTTCTTGTGTCTCAAATACTCATGTTACTATTTTATAAGAAAGTGATTTTTTAAAAAAATGAAATGTATGTTATTTTCAATATCCACGAAAGTTGCCTAGCCTGTTTTCTGTTTTAATTTCAGATTTTTCAGGTTGAGCAGCTTCTGTGGGGCGAGGAATTGACGTCGCGGGTCAAGTGTTTGCATCAGGACATGGTACAGGGCCTTGATCTTAAACCATTCCTGTCCCTTCCAGACGCACACTGCTCCACCTGCTGAGTTTCTGCAGCAATTTGTGTTTTACTCCAGATTCCAGCACCTGCTGTGTCATGTGTCTGCAGCGTTTTGAACGTTAATTTCCTTTATTCTCTATAGTAAATGTTTATTTTATACATTTTACTCTCCGTGTCAGAATAAAACTACCCGTCTTTATTTCAATACACTGGTAATGCAGAAATGTATTAATTCAATTTTAAATGTATATTAAAAAGGCTTTTGGAGTAGCCTTCCTCGCCTTCAAGGCATATGCAATTTTACTGAAAAAACATAACTTTTCTGCTTTGATAGTTGGCATGTGAGAGAGAATAGTTAATAGGGAAAATGAGAGGGTGTACTGGATTGCTTTGAGGGCCGGCAGTCTGTGGCCGAATCATCTCCTATCTTGTAAGAAAATATGAACTAACATGGAAAACTGGACGAATCCTGGAATTGGCCAGACACATAAAATAAAGTTTTCTTGCCTACTTTTGTATTTTATTGTTTTATTTATAAATTGTTACTTATTACATATCAGTTCTGAAAATCTATGAACAACAATGCCAATTAAACAAGCAGTCATTAAAATGTCTCTCCTCCCGTTGAATACAATGTCATTTCCTGTTTCTTACCACCTTAAGTCCAAAGCAAAGCTTGGAAGTTTTGTATTCCCTTTAATGGCTCTAAGTGCATTATACTGTCAATTAAATATATTTTTAAATAGAAGAGGAAAGGCTGAAAAAGCTTCTTTTTTTTTAAATGGTCCGAAAAGTAATTAGAAAAGGTGTTTAGCAAGGTAGTCCAATCCTACTCTCCCTTTTCTGATATCCATCGTCTAGCAAGAATCTTCAGCTACCAATTGGAAGCAAAGTTGAAGCAGGTAGCTGGCAGTTTTTTCTCATCCCCAGCTTAAAGACTCTGAAATTAATTGAAGCATCACAACTTGTCCCTAGCTGAGAGGTGCTTTGCTAATAGAGATCAAGAATTAATCTCTAAGAATTAATCAGAGAGTCCTGCTGCTAATTAAAGACATGTCAGGATACAGTATTAATAACTACTTTTCAGTTCATCTCGGGTATCAGTGAGGTTTCATTTTTGACTGAATATCATCACCAAATCAGCCATATCAGAAATAACGACATGAATGTGAGATAAAACCATTTGAAATCAGGTATTCAAGATCGAAGGGATAATCTGTAATTTTACAAGGCCACATTTCTCACTTGGGTAACCTAGAATCCAATATTATTATACACTGAATTTTCCGTTTTAAGGTCATTTACACTTCTTGTGTTCCTTTCTGCTCCTACAGGTCCACTGAGGTTCTCTCTCCATTTGTTCACCTTTTCCATTTTGCCCTTCCTAATATCCGGATTCATCTCCCACCACCTAGTTCCACCTGCCCATAACCCAATCATCTACCCACCTGGATTTCTTCTCCCTTTTCCAACCCTTCACTTCCATCCAGTCCATTGTCATTCGCTTATCTGGTTTCACTGATTACCTTCTACCCTGAGCAGGGATCTGTCTGCCCACATTTGTTTTCAGAATCTATTTCCATCTATCATCCACCTACCAGCCTCTGTCTCAAATCTAGACACCATCCCACCAGTTTCCACCTATCACAGACACGAAATAATGGAGTACCCAGCGCATCACGCAGCATCTCTGGAGAAAATGGATAGGTGTAGAAGGGTCCCAACTCGAAACATGTCTGAAGAAGAATCCTGACCCGAAATGCCACCTATTCATTTTATCCACAGATGCCACCTAACCCATTGAGTTACTCCAGCACTTTGTGTCTATATTTGGTATAAACCAGCATCTGCAGTTCCTTTTTATTATATTTTGGTTCCACCTATTATCTACCAGTCCCTGTCTCACCCCTCCCTTTCATCTCTTTAGACTGGCTATCTTCCCTCTCAACTCAAAGTCCTGATGCAGGGCCTGGATCTGAAACGTCGACCATCCCTTTGCCTCCACAGATGCTGCCTGACCTGCTGTTCCTCCAGCACTTTGCTTTTTGCTCCAGATTCCAGCATCTGTTGCCTCTTGTGTCAATTTGTTGTATTGCAACTTGTCCCTCCCAAATGTCATAAACTGAACCCCATCTTTTATGCATACTAAAATAAAAATTTCAAATGCACTATCTAGCTTACCATTAAACTTTTATTTAAACCATTGCCTGCCAATTTGTTAAATTTAAATCCCATCTGTTCACCACTTCATCATCATATCATCATATATATACAGCCGGAAACAGGCCTTTTCGGCCCTCCAAGTCCGTGCCGCCCAGCGATCCCCGTACATTAACACTACCCTACACCCACTAGGGACAATTTTTACAGTTACCCAGCCAATTAACCTACATACCTGTACGTCTTCAGAATTCGAGATGCTAGTCTTGGCTCAATAGGTGAACTTTATATACTGATAAATTCAATGCCAAATTACAAGCAGTTAAATATTTTGGATTTTATACTTGCAGTGTATATTTAACGAATGTAAACAGTAAAATCAACAAGGCAGGAGATTTAAAATCAAGTAGTTATGTCAAAGAATTATCGATGTGAAATGTTAATCCACAGATGATATTTGGTCTGGAAAGATTTTAAACAATTTTTGCAGTCATAGTTTTTTGCTTTTGTTTACAACTGAAACATTTGGATTGGACCCCATAAACAATAGCTTCCACTACAATGCTCCCGTTACACTGTCAAATTGGCAAGGCACTGCAATACTATATTGTTTGATAAGAATAGATAAATCATAAATTCAGAAAATACTCAGCCATTTTCTTTAGTTTCATGACCAATATTTCATGCCCCTCACTTATTACCAAAATAAAATAGATTTTATTTGTTATGACTGCCGATTGTATAATCTTGAATTATTTGAAATTATGGGTTATGTTATCATGATGAATAAATTATTGGACTGATATCTGGAAATGTGTTCAAAACCCAGAAATGCAGCTGAATAATTTATCAAGTTCATTAAATGGATTGGGAGTAATAAAACTAAAATCAGTATCTGGTGAAACAACCAAACTCATAAAATCCCATCTGGTTCACAGATATTTGCAGGCACCAAAACCTGCGAATGAAAATCAAAAAACTAGAACTGAGATAAAACCAGAAAATACTGGAAATGCTCAGAAGACATGTCAGCATCTGTGGAAAGAGAAATTGTTAAAGTTTCAGGTCTGGGACCTTTCGTCAGGATAAAGTCTGCTAGCCCCCAGTGTGGTGAATATGTATGGCCAGATCCAGAGGATTGAAGATGATTCTTAAATACCATTTAGTTCAAGAACAATTAGGACTATGCAATAAGTGGCAGCTCACATTTTGAGAACTAATGTAAAAACAAATCAACGTCCTTGTTTCCCACATAACCACAAAGTACTTTATTAGCGGAGAATACACATTAATTCAGTACACACTTTCCAGAGCTTTACATGAATTTTAATACTGAGATGTTACACGATGGTTACATGACGTGTTACATGATGGTAGGAAGAATAATAAGAGGCAATAGGGAGGGCATAATTATAGAAGGGATAGAAAGATGGTGAGATCTGTGGGTTAATGTGCATTATTAATTGAAAATGGCTCGGCAGGTTGGGAAAATGGATAAAAAATATATGGGACTGTTCTTTATAGATCCAGGCACAAAGTACAAGAGCAAGGATATCATGATGAACTCTCATAAAAAGCTTTAGATATAAAAGGTATTTGGAAGAGGAGATTGAGAGATATTTGAAATCATGAAGGGTATTGACAGGGTCCGCCTTGATCTGTTGTTTTCACACCTTGCCCTTCCATATCTCTAGTCTTCCTCTTCCCTGACTCCCAGTCTGAAGAAGGGTCTCGACCCGAAATGTCACCCATTCCTTCTCTCCAGAGATGCTGCCTGCATTTTGTGTCTATCCTGACTTAAACATTCACATTGCCAGATACGTCAAGAACTAAGGCACACAAAATGAAGGTAACAGGCAACACAATCACAAATAATGGACACAAAAAGCTGGAGTAACTCAGCGGGTCAGGCAGCATCTCTGGAGAAAAGGAATAGGTGACGTTTTGGGTCGAGACCCTTCTTCAGACTGGGTCTGAAGCAGTCTAAAGAAGGGTCTCGACCCGAAACGTCCCCTATTCCTTTTCTCCAGAGACGCTGTCTGACCCGCTGAGTTACTCCAGCTTTTTGTGTCTATCTTTCGGAAAAAGGAATGTAGATTTTTGTTTACATTAGTTCTCAAAACTGAGCTGCCTCTTATTGCAGAGAACTAATTGTTCTTAAGCTATCATCTGCAGTTCCTTCCGACACTCCGTCATAAATGATACTGGGGAATATTGGTAGGGGATTGAGAAGTGGAGTGGGTATTCAGCAGAGATGGAACAACGAACAAGGGAGTCACAGAGGGAGTTTTTTTTCAGGCGACGTTCTGCCACAGCCAGTGCCGCATCTATGCCTCTCTCTGCGGAGATCGTCCGCAGTGCATTGCCTCTCCGGCGCAAGTCATCAGGCGGGCCATTTGCCTGTACCTCTCCACAGTTGCATTTATCAGAGTCCGAGAAGCCCCACTTCTTCAGGTTGAGTCCGCAATGTCCCACTCCAGTGTGGAGGCGCTTTAGGGCTTTCCAGGTAGTATAAGGACAGAGGGAGTGATCCCTTGGGAATGTTGGAAAGGGAGGGTAATAATCAAGTCAAGTCAATTTTATTTGTATAGCACATTTAAAAACAACTCACGTTGACCAAAATTCTGTACATCAGTTCGGGTACTAAGAACGAACATACAAAGGCACACAAACATAACAGCACATACATAAACAGTTCACAGCGCCCCCTCAGAGGGCCTGAAACGCTAGGGAGTAGAAATAGGTTTTGAGCCTGGACTTAAAGAGGTTGATGGAGGGGGCAGTTCTGATGGGGAGAGGGATGCTGTTCCACAGTCTAGGAGCTGCAACCGCAAAAGCGCGGTCACCCCTGAGCTTAAGCCTAGACCGCGGGATAGTCAGTAGCCCCAAGTCGGCCGACCTGAGGGACCTGGAGATTGAGTGGTGGGTTAGAAGATTTTTGATATGGGGGGGGGGGGGGGGGGGCAAGAGTAATAGTGGCATCAAGGTGGCACAGCGGTAGAGTTGCTGCCTTAGAGCGAATGCAGCGCCGGAGACCCAGGTTCGATCCTGACTACAGGCGCCGTCTTTACGGAGTTTGTACGTTCTCCCCGTGACCTGCGTGGGTTTTCTCCGAGATCTTCGGTTTCCTCCCACACTCCAAAGACGGGCAGGTACGTAGGTTAATTGGCTGGGCAAATGTACAAATTGTCCCTAGTGGGTGTAGGATAGTGTTAGTGTGCGGGGATCGCTGGGCGGGGCGGACCAGGTGGGCCGAAGGGCCTGTTTCTGCGCTGTATCTCTAAATCTAAATCTAAAAAAATCTAAAATGACGTCGGACGTGGCTGCTTTTCTGAACCTGACACCTGAATAAATCGATTTGTACCAGCATCTGCAGTTATTTTCTTATACTACCTGAGCCTGGCTGGGTCAGGCCAGGTCAGGTCACGCGCTGCGCGCCGCCGGCTGAGCACGTGCACGCGCACGCGCTGACGGACGTACACGGGCGCGGGCACGCAAGTCTGCGCACGCTTGGCGTCGAGCCCCGTTCACGCGAGTTCAGGGCGGTGGAGGCGACGGAGGCGACGGTGACGGCTGGACCGGTTCGGGCTCCGGTATGTAAACGAGCGACTCCTTTTTCGCCCCCGAGCGGCGGGCAGTTGTCTTTCACAAGCCAGGCCTGCGATCCTCCACACTCTCGGGTTGCGTGGCGGTGGAACGGATTAGCCGCGCTGCCTCAAATTGAGTCCCAGGCTTGAGGGACAAGGGCTAGGCCGCAGCGCTGTCCCCGGGTTGCCTGCTGCACCACCCCACAACTCACGCTGGAGCTGCTGCTGCTGCTGCCACCCGCGCCTGGCCTCTGCTCGGGACAGTTAGACATTTGGTACATAAACCTATCTTAACCATGTACCTGTGCAACTGCATTTTATTATTATTGTTATTAACAATACACTGTTACACTGTTATTATATCTGCCTCAAATACATTTTCTGAGATCTAATTGCACATTTCCAAGTTCAAGAAATCAACTTTAATCTCAAAATGAAAAAGCGAAGCTTTGGAATGAAAATCCCAAGATTTAAATAAAATTGGAAAAAGTCCAGACAAGAGAGGTGGAAGATGACTGCATCACCCCATCAATGGATCGCTTCTTCTAGATAGAGCTCTTAAGGATAGCGGAGTCAGGGGGTATGGGGAGAAGGCAGGAACGGGGTACTGATTGAGAATGATCAGCCATGATCACATTGAATGGCTTCCTGCACCTATTGTCTATTCACACCTGGAGAGTTTCAGTTAGATATTTGCAGCCACCAGGGTTTACTCACCTGAGATGAAACTCCAGGTGTGAAGAAGCGACCCATTGATGGGGTGATGCAGTCATCTTCTGCCTCTTGTCTGGACTTTTTCCAATTTTATTTAAATCCTGGGATTTTCATTCCAAACGTGGGAGCTTCTCTTCATTTTGAGACTACAAGTTGATCTCTTGAACTGGAAATAACTAGATTAGATCTCAGAAAATGTATTTTTTTTTAGAGATTTAGAGATACGGCGCAGATACATCCAACCGGGTCCGTGCCGCCCATCAATCCCCGCACACTAACACTATCCTACACCCATTAGGGACAATTTTTACATTTGCCCAGCCAATTAACCTACATACCTGTACAGACGGCGCCCGTAGTCAGGATCGAACCTGAGTCTCCGGCGCTGCATTCGCTGTAAGGCAGCAACTTTACCGCTGCGCCACCGTGTAACAATAATAATAAAATACAGTTGCATAGGTACATGGATAAGAAAGGTTTATGTACCAAATGCGGGCATTTGGGACTGTCTTAGGTGAGACATTTATGTCTGCATGGAAGAGCTGAATGGCCTGTTTCTGTATAATATACAGAAATTCTCTAATACACTGAAATTATTTATCTTTGCTACCCCAGCCTCTGTTAAAGTGAGTGTATTATGCTGGAAGTTGCAGAACTTTTTAATCCGGGTTGAGTCTGAAGAAGGGTCTTGACTCAAAATGTCACCCATTCCTTCTCTCCAGAGATGCTGCCTGTCCTGCTGAGTTACTCCAGCTTTTTTTTGTCTATCTTCTGTATAATGCTGGCCCCCACTGGGGAATTATTTGTCATTGACATCACCGACTTGGAAGAGAATATTAAAGGCATCAATAGGACATTTGCAGATGATGTTGCCAGCTCAGCTATAGGGAGATGTTGGGCAAACTAGAACTTTATACCTTAGAGAATGAGAGATGATCTTAAAGAGAAATATAAAATCATAAGAAACGTAGATAGGGTGAATACAACCCCCCCCCCCCTCCCCTCCCCCATGGGTCAAATGCAGGCATATGGAACCAGTTTTAATGGGCATTTATTCACAAAATGCTGGAGAAACTCAGCAGGTCAGGCAGCATCTCAGGAGAGAAGGAATGGGTGACGTTTCAGGTCGAGACCCTTCAGACTGATGTCAGGGGGACAGGACAATGGAAGGATATAGGTGGAGACAGGAAGATAGAGGGAGAACTGGGAAGGGGGAGGGGAAGAGAGGGACAGAGGAACTATCTAAAGTTGGAGAAGTCAATGTTCATACCGCTGGGCTGCAAGCTGCCCAAGCAAAATATGAGGTGTTGTTCCTCCAATTTCCGGTGGGCCTCACTATGGCACTGGAGGAGGCCCATGACAGAAAGGTCAGACTGGGAGTGGGAGGGGGAGTTGAAGTGCTCAGCTACCGGGAGATCAGGTTGGTTAAGGCGGACTGAGCGAAGGTGCTGAGCGAAACGATCGCCGAGCCTGCGTTTGGTTTCGCCGATATAAAGATTTTTTTTTAATGGGCATGTTGGTCGAATGAGAGAAGGCTTGTCTTTGTGCTGTGTAATTATGTGATGACAGTTTTGTGATTTTAATTTCTCTAAAACAAACTGCAAGGTTTGGTTTAAGCTATGGCTGACAATTAGATCTCTTCAATATTTTCATGTAGTTGGGGAAGAAGTTTTGATAATTACTAATCATTGCATTTCCATGATTTTTCTTGTTGAGAAATCATTTTTTAGATAATTTTTTTGATTTTTTGTGGTTGGATAAAGGAGGGCTTGTTGGCTTTGGAATTTCAACCAGCAGCTATCAAGCATTTGGG
The DNA here is from genome assembly GCF_053455715.1 of Rhinoraja longicauda. NCBI lineage: Eukaryota > Metazoa > Chordata > Chondrichthyes > Rajiformes > Arhynchobatidae > Rhinoraja > Rhinoraja longicauda. The sequence continues at coordinate 9,770,215 of NC_135993.1, forward strand.
TCATTTAAAGTACCAATTGAAATCATCATTGAAACTTGCCTATCTCGAAGTTCTTGAAACATTGAGGGTGAGCTTTCACAAACACTGGTGTGATAACGACCATGTTGTTTGTTTTGATATTGGTCAACAAATGAAAATCTAGGGTGGTGGGGTGGAGGAAAGGGGGTGGTGGGGTGGTTTCTTGCCTGTCAAAATTCCCGCACAACATGCAGATACCGGGTTCTTGAGCAATTAAACAAATTGCTGGCGGATCTCTGGTGTCTGCGGAGGCCCTTCAAGCAGGGTCTCACCCAAAAAAGCAATTGCTTGGGGAACTTTGGAGATCAGGCAGTATCTTTAACGGTTCTTCCACCATGTTCTTACCCAGACCCGCAACCACAATCCTTCCTCAAAATTTGTCATTGCTGTCATTTTGTTCAGTGTGGATACTAGCTCTGTTTCTAGGCCTCCCAGTTCAGTCCCAGCCGGGATCTCGGTTACCTATGTGAACGAAAGAATTGCAGATGCTGGTTTACACTGAGGATAGACTGTCAGAGTAACTCAGTGGGTCAGGCAGCATATCTGGAGAAAAGGAATAGGTGACGTTTCAGGTTGAGACTCTTCTTGAGACTGAAGCCAGTCTAAAGAGCCAGTCTGAAGAAGGGTCTTGACTGGAAGGGTCACCTATTCCTTTTCTCCAGAGATGCTGCCTGACCAGCAGAGTTGATCCAGCATTTTGCGTCTATCTCAGATACCTATGCTTCATTCATCACTGCACCCACCATTTCCCACTCTGCCGTCTGCTTTGCCCTTTCTGCTATTCATCGATGTTATCTACAGGCCTTTTCTCGGGTCAATCTGATGAGTGATCTGACCCACAATGTCATTTATCCATGTCCCTCCACAGATGCAACCTAATCTACTTAGGTCCTCTAGCAGTTTTTGGTTTGTCATTTCAGGCAATACCTTACTAGATAAGTTCTGAGGAGTAATTATTGGTTTTGGTTATATAATTAACTGACACCATTAGTTGTACTGGACCAGCCATGCGCAGGCCTGGTCATTTTGCACAAAACCCTACTGTAGGGCAAGCTCACAAAATAATCCACAACCATGATAGGCAAATATTCAGGTCATGATTGAACCATGAATAAGTGAGTTGTCAAAGCACATTCATTGCCTTGGAAGTCTCTCGCCTATCCCATTTTGCTTTGCTGAGGTTTCTGTGTTTCCAGAAAATGTGTAGTCAGTTGAAAGAGCTTGCCTCGTCATTTGTCACTCTTTTTTTCATATCTTTTCTCAGTGGAAAGGTGGTGTAAGATGATTTGGGAAGGTGGTTTGGGATTGAATGTTTACCTGAAAAGTATAATAAATGGAAGACTATATGGGGAAGAGCTGCAGAATGGGACAAATGGGATATACCTTTAAAATAGCTCACGTGGACATAATTGAATGGTCACTTTCTAGTTTTTATGACAAAGCATTAGTTTTAAGATTTTTATGCAAGGTAAGAGGGGGAAGGTTTAAGCAGAAAATACCAGCACTCTTAGGGCCAGGTAGCCGAAAGCACAGTGCAGAGCTTGGAAGAGAGACTGGAATGAAGGAGCACACATCTAAGCAGGTTACAAGAGGGTTACAACCATTGAGCGGTTTGAAAACAAGAGTAAGAGACAATGGAGCAGGCATGATTGTGAACGAGTGAGTGTTGGGATGAGAACAGTAGAGTTTTCGATGACCTTAGAATGGCAAAGAGTGTAAGATTTGAGTCCAGATGGAATAACGTGCAACAATTGGACAAAGAGATAATAAGGAGATTGTATGACGATTTCAGCAAGGATCATCTGAGGGCAAGATAGAATCTGACAGTCCACTGAAGGTGGAAGTAGTGCGTAGGAAGATATTGCAGATGCTGGTTTACACCGGATAGCACAAAATGCTGGAGTAACTCAGGGGGGTAGGCAGCATCTATGGAGAGATGACATTTTGGGTTGAGACCCCTCTTTAGACTGTCAGGAGCGAGGGAAACTGGAGATATCGAAGGGTCGTTGTGGAAACAACAGATCAAAGCAGATGATGATCAAGGAAATGTAATGTAAGAAAATAACTGCAGATGCTGGTACAAATCGAAGGTATTTATTCACAAAATGTTGGAGTAACTCAGCAGGTCAGGCAGCATCTCAGGAGAGAAGGAATGGGCGACGTTCCGGGTCGAGACCCTTCTTCAGACATGTCAGGGGGGCGGGACAAAGGAAGGATATAGGTGGAGAGAGTGGGAGATCTGGGAAGGGGGAGGGGAAGAGAGGGACGGAGGAACTATCTAAAGTTGGAGAAGTCAATGTTCATACCACTGGGCTGTAAGTCGCCCAGGCGAAATATGAGGTGCTGTTCCTCCAATTTCCGGTGGGCCTCACTATGGCACTGGAGGAGGCCGATGACAGAAAGGTCAGACTGGGAATGGGAGGGGGAGTTGAAGTGCTCAGCTACAGGAAGATCAGATTGGTTAAGGCGGACTGAGCGCAGGTGTTGAGCGAAGCGATTGCCGAGCCTGCGTTTGGTTTCGCCGATGTAAAGAAGTTGACATCTAGAGCAGCGGATGCAATAGATGAGGTTGGAGGAGGTGCAGGTGAACCTCTGTCTCACCTGGAAAGACTGTTTGGGTCCTTGGATGGAGTTGAGGGGGAGGTAAAGGGACAGGTGTTGCATCTCCTGCGGTTGCAGGGGAAAGTTCCCGGGGATGGGTGGTTTGGGTAGGAAGGGACGAGTGGACCAGGGAGTTACGGAGGGAACGGTTTCTGCGGAACGCAGAAAGGGGAGGGGAGGGGATGGGAAGATATGGCCAGTGGTGGGGTCCCGTTGTAGGTGACGGAAATGTTGGCGGATGATTTGTTGGATACGCTGGCTGGTGGGGTGGAAGGTGAGAACGAGGGGGATTCTGTCCTTGTTACGAATGGGGGGAGGGGGAGCAAGAGCGGAGCTGCGGGATGTAGAAGAGGCCCTTGTGAGAGCCTCATCTATAATGGAAGAGGGGAAGCCCCGTTTCCTGAAGAATGAGGACACCTCATCCTGGGCGCAGATGCGTCGTAGACAGAGGAATTGGGAGTAGGGGATAGACTTTCTGCAGGAGACTGGGTGGGAAGATGTGTAATGTAGAATGGAAGGAAATGTAGAATGGTTCATTGTTGGCTATGGGGAAGGTGACAACGAGACACACAAACAGTAAAATTAATCAGGAGGACAGTGAAACCAGTTGGAGAATTTGCCTTGATTGCCCTGTTAAATGACCGTAACTCCATTTCAGGGTCAGTTGTAACAGCAACTATGCACATGGCCTCAGGATTTCCATGTGATCTAGTAAAAAGGATGTGCATGGAACGAAGCAGGTTGTGCTATAATGGTTCTGTGGTTGATAGCCCTTCCCAGGACGTAGACTGGGATGAGGTATGGTCTTAAAGGTGTGCTGTAATATTAAGGGTTAACTGACAGCTGACGTACATAACTATTCAGAAAGGGAAGATCATATATATTTACATTGCAATTTGCAAGTCTACAATATATGGGGATATGCTTTAGGTTGGGTAGTATATGTGGAGAGAGAAAAACCATTACCGTTTCAGATTTGAGGTGCTTCCTTTGAATTGGAAAAGCAAGGGAATAAGTTATAGAGCGAGCAAAAGAATTGACTCTGAGCGGATGGAGGCCAAAGTGGTCTTGATTGTCGCAGCTGATTTCATTGGCACCTAAGATGCCTCAACTTCAAGCTTATGAGCAGCAGTGTGATGTTTCTGAATATAAAGCCTGAGCAAACTTGCCATCTATGTTGAAACAACCCTTTTGAGCATCTGGGACAGGATTGGAGTTTTTGGCTTCTGAAGATAAATGTTAATTCTGTCGATTAAGGTTGGATTAAAATCCAATCTAAAATTACATGAAAATGTAATAGTATGAAATACATATGAAATAATAGTATGAAAAACATATCACAATGCTATTGGAGCCTTTGGCACAGAAATGACCAATTATTCCCAGTTTCTAATTTTTTTGCAGAAAATTCTGATTTGGTTTAAAATTAATCTTGTGTTAAATTCTGACAGTAAGATCTGAGTTGTTCAAGAATAATGTGTATGTGTAAAATGAACTTTTGGAATTTGCACCTTTTTGTTTCTCTTTTCATTTTTCACAATGTAGATACCAGAATAGCTTGCCATGTCCTGAGTGTGGCCCAACCAAGATGCTATACAAGTGTAACAATTTATATCTCCTATATATTGGTGACACTTAGCATAGGCTTGACAATTGTTTCGCTGAACATCTCTGCTTACCCAGTTTCCCGGTTGCTAAACACTTTAACTCCCCCTCCTATTCACACACTGGCCTTTCTGTCCTGGGCCTCCTCCATTGTCAGTGAGGTTCAACACAAATTGGAGGAACAGCACCTCATATTTCGCTTGGGCAGTTTACAACCCAGCAGTATGAATATTGATTTCTCTAACTTCAAGTAACCTTTGCTTTCTGTCTCTTCCCCCATCCTAGTAATCTGACTAGTTTCAATGTCCTCTTGATTAAATATTACTACTTGTATGCCTCATTGTCACCTACCCCTATAGCTGACAATGTATCATTCTACATTTCCTTGGTCATCGTCCCATTTAATCTGTGTTTTCATACTTTACCCTTCCCTATCTCTGTCTCCCTCTCTCCTGACTCTCAGTCTGAAGAAGGGTCTCAACCCAAAACGTCACCCATTCCTTCTCTCTAGAGATGCTGCTTGTCCTGCTGAGTTACTCCAGCATTGTGTGTCTATCTTCCGTGTAAACCAGCATGTGTAGTTCCTTCCTAACCATTTATCTCAGTCTGAAGAAGGGTCCCGACCCATAATATTGTCTGTCCATTTCCTCCCATAGATGCTGCCTGTCCCGCTGCGTTCCTGCAGCAGTTTTCTTTGCTCATGATTCTAGCAACTGTCGTGTCTTGTGTCTCCAATCACTCTACTTTTCAACAATTTCTTTGGACAGGAACACCTATACTTTGTTACTTATTAACCCATTATGTTATTTGTAGTAATTTACAAATGTCCCATTTGTAGCAATGAGATCTACGTGTATTTATGATTGATCTATTGATTTACCCATTTAAAACTGGAATTGGAAAGAACATGATATCTCAAATTGATTTAAAACCAATTAATTATCTTTTGAGCATAACATTCTAAGAGATAACTGAGAAATGCAGTGTGCTATTTATTGATGGTTAGATTGGCAACATTTTGTTGCATAGTGTCAAGATGTTAAACTAAGTCTCACAGTTTCATCCTGCTTTGGTGGTGGAATTTGTTTTCGTATTTTTTAAGCTTTTATTTAGTTTGTGGTGTATTGCCAAAATATCTTGCTCAAAAGTGATATTTTGTTTTACCTAAACCAAAATAAATTGGCCATTATTTTGCATGGCATGTTTTATTATATCCCTTGGTTCTGGTTCAAATTCCATATTTTATGGATGATCTGATATATTTATTTTATGTGTGTATACTTAAATGATGTAAATTGTATAAAGGAGTCTTCAAATGTCAAGCTTAACTTTTGTACACCTAAGCTCAACTCGAATATTGAATGTAATACTCATCAAATATCCACATTGAAAATTCCAAGTACCCGGCCTTAACTGAACTCTTTTCATTTCAGTCTTTAACCAAGTTCACAAGATGTCAGACAGTGATGCGAGTAACTTTACTGATGATGAGAGTTCCCGCAGCAGTGAGGAAGAAGAGCAAGAGGAAAATGAGGTACTTGAAATGTAGACCCATGCAATGGTTTTCCAGCTCTTTCAACTTTAAATACCAAGGAACTGGTTGCTGGTTTATACCAAAGATAGAAGCAAAATGCTGGAGTAACTCAGCGGGTCAGGCAGGATCCCTGGAGAAAATGGATAGGTGATATTTCGGGTTGGGACCTTTCTTGCAAGGGGGAATGGAAAATAAATTGCATGAGAAGATGGGGTTGGGGAGCATACAAATCACGGCTGGCAACAAAAGACCTCCGGTGAGGGGGTACCCTGATGGACAGATTGTTGGATGGAAACAGTTGTGCACCCAAATTAAATATATAAACATAGCCCAAAAAGTAAGGAAATTTGTGTTTGGTAGATTATTTCTTTGTTGTAACAATGCTTCTTGGCAATAAATCTTATACCGTTGGAAAGCCTGTTTATTCCCCCTTTTAAATGGTGCCACATTTGTAAGGAACATGCATTTGTGGGATGAGCAGCAGAGCTGAGTATATGGGTTGCGCCCATGAAAAATTTGCCAAATCTTCTCTGCCAATGCCAAACAGCTTATTCTGCTGTTGCTATTGACTCTTGTTTTGAGCTTCTGGTACCACCAGGTGCTGACAATCAGGTGCCTGATTGGCACCTGATTGGCAGCATCTGTGAGCATGGGCCCTGCTACAGTGGTCAGTAGGTGTCTGCTCCAAGAATCGGCATGCCACGTTTGACTGATCTGGATAGGGCCCGTGCGATAGGGCAACTTCAAGCTGGTGTTCCGCGAAACCAAGTTGAGGCATTATTTGGAGTGAGCCCTAGTACCATCTCCAAAGTGAAGGCCAAGTTCCATATAATGGGGGATGTCAGAGACAGGCCGCGAAGTGAGCGTCCCAAGAAGATGACACCCGAAGAAGACCGTTTCCTCACCCTGTCAGCACTTAGGAACCGTAGGCTGTCTTCTACAGATTTGCAGTCAAGGTTTGCAGGACGATATGGCCGACAGCTCTCTGCCCAGACAATTCGGAACAGACTGCACGCAGCCGATCTCCGGTCTCATAGGGCTGCCAGGAGGCCTGCCATGACTGCCCTTCACCATCAGGCCCCTTTGCGCTGGTGTCGGCAACACGTGCACTGGAACCTGAACATGTGGAGGAACGTTATGTTCAGCGATGAGTCCAGATTCTGCCTACGGCAGTTGGATCATAGGGTCAAAGTGTGGAGAAGACGCGGAGAACGCTATGCTGATTGCTGCACCGATAGAGTAATATCTTTTGGTGGAGGCAGTGTGATGGTGTGGGGCGGCATCTCCCTCACTGGAAAAACGAGGCTTGTCATCATTGGAGGCAATCTCAATGCAGAGAGATATCGAGATGAGATTCTGCAACCAGTGGCAATCCCATATCTCCACAGTCTGGGACCGAACTCTATCCTCCAAGATGACAATGCTCGCCCCCACAGAGCAGGGTTTCTCAGAGACTACCTCCAGAATTTGGGAGTGGAGAGGATGGAATGGCCTGCCAGCAGTCCTGACCTCAACCCCATTGAACACTTGTGGGATCAGCTTGGGCGTGCTGTTCGTGCCAGAGTGACCAACACAACCATGTTGGCTGACTTGCGACAAATGCTGGTTGAAGAATGGGATGCCATCCCACAACAGTGTGTGACCAGGCTGGTGACCAGCATGAGGAGGAGGTGCCAGGCTGTTGTGGCTGTGTATGGTTCTTCCACACGCTACTGAGGCTCCTGTTTATTAAATGAATAAATTGTTAAATTGCCAATATGTCTTGTTTCTTCAGACTTCAATCATCCAATCCACCAAACAACACCGAACAAGAGTCAATGGCAGAATAAGCTGTTTGGCATTGGCAGAGAAGATTTGGCAGATTTTTCATGGGCGCAACCCACATACTCAGCTCTGCTGCTCATCCCACAAATGCATGTTCCTTACAAATGTGGCACCATTTAAAAGGGAAATAAACAGGCTTTCCAACGGTATAAGATTTATTGCCAAGAAGCATTGTTACAACAAAGAGATAATCTACCAAACACAAATTTCCTTACTTTTTGTGCTATGTTAGTTGTGAATGGTAAAGCTTGTTGAAGGTTTGTTTGGTGGGAAGGCTGGGGGGGAGGGCGGTGGTACAAGGAGATTGGTTAACGCGGACCGAGTGCAGGTGTTGAGCGAAGCGATCGCCGAGCCTGCGCTCGGTCCGCCTTAACCAACCTGATCTCTCGGTGGCCCAGCACTTCAACTCCCCCTCCCATTCCCAGTCTGACCTTTCTGTCATGGGCCTCCTCCAGTGCCATAGTGAGGCCCATCGGAAATTGGAGGAACAGCACCTCATATTTCACCTGGGCAGCTTGCAGCCCAGTGGTATGAACATCGACTTCTCCAACTTTAGATAGTTCCTGTGTCACTCTCTTCCTCTCCCCCTTCCCAGATCTCCCTCTATCTTCCTGTCTCCACCTATATCCTTCCTTTGTCCCGCCCCCTGACATCTGTCTGAAGAAGGGTCTCGACCCGAAACGTCACCCATTCTTTCTCTCCTGAGATGCTGCCTGACCTGCTGAGTTACTCCAGCATTTTGTGAATAAATACCTTTGATTTGTCCCAGCATCTGCAGTTATTTTCTTATACGATAACGATGCAATGTCAACTGTTTCTAGTTACCTTTAATTTTATGAATCTTGATCGCTTCATTAATGTGTATGCTTTTCTGTAACGCAGGAGGAGGAAGAGCGTGCCAGTAGGGGTGGCAGCGAGAAAGCAGAGGTAGAAAGAGAGGTAGAAGAGGCAGAGGAAGTTGATGAGGAGGAAGAGGAAGAGGAGGAGGAGGAAGAGGAGGAGGAAGAAGAGGAAGAGTACGATGAGGAAGAAGATGATCGACCCAAAAAAAAACCGCGACATGGCGGGTTCATCTTGGACGAAGCTGGTATGAAACTTAATTCATATTTTTATGTGGCTTTGTACCTGGATTGCAATTGCTGATTGTTAAATTACATAACTTACTATGAATATTTGCTTGCTGCAGATTTGTAACGATTTACATTGTTAAAACTGGGTGAAACGTACTTCAGGATTATTTTTGTTTGGTGTTTTTCTTAATGACTTGCTTGGTGCTTGAAATTTTCTGAAATTAATTGCTAAACTTTCTGAAATTAATTGCACCTTAGAATGCCTCTTTGAAATTAATTTTCTAGAATTTGCACCACTTCCTAATGTGCCTACTTTTGATTTTACTGAAATGCTGAAGTGACTTTTTCCCTGACGTGAACGCATTGAGATGAAGTAGTCAAAATATACCTTGTCCGAGGAATGGGTAAAACTGCCAGGAAGCTGCTGTCTGCTACTTTGGGCTTTCACTATTACGACTGCATTTCTGCAGAAAGGGAAATTTCATATGGTCCTTTAAAATTTCTTTATAATTTAATGTGAGGAGCAAGTTTGTGTTCTCTGAACATCTGTCTTATAAGATGGCTGCGAGCAAGGTTCTGACTAGTCACAAAACCATGAGAGTTGATTAAGAAGCGCTGGTGATGGAACTTCAGTCTGCTATTCCTGCAGTACTCTGGCGAGTATTTTCATTTGAAATTGATTCATATAGTTTTAGATAGAGGTCTTAAGGATAGCAGGGTATGGGGAGAAGGCAGGAACGGGGTACTGATTGAGAATGATCAGCCATGATCACATTGAATGGTGGTGCTGGCTCGAAGGGCCGAATGGCCTACTCCTGCACCTATTGTCTAATTTTAAAACTTTGGTGCTGGAAATAACATCTCCCTGACAGCCACTTCAATGAGTGCATGTAAGATATGACCACCCACATTTTCTCAAAAGGTAGTGGATGAGATCTTGCTGATGAGGTTCCTCTGCCTTGAATTACTTGCACCTGCTTGCGAGGAAGAGCTAGACTTGCCGAGTCAAAGTAAGCGGAAGCCTTGCCCTTACAAGCTGACAAAAAGGCCTGCCCCTAGTTTTTCTACGTGAGAGCTCATTAATTGGTTTCAAATGTCTCTTTTATTCATATTTAAGTTACTTAAATTTGAAGTAAATATTAAATTAATTTTTCTTATTAAACATTAAAAAAATTCCAAAATGAAATTAGGTAAAATATAACATAATTCATGAAAAATAGGTAACTTGCAGTCCGTTTTGCCTCCTTACCTGCAGCCCCATGAAGAGAATCACAATGGCATCTAACTTGGCACGCGATCTGAAGGTGGTTTTTTTTCTCCCGCTGTTATAATGCTAGAAAATCGCAGCAATTCTGGGCTGTGCTGCTGACACCTCTGGAATTGTACAGGGCCCTAGTGAGACCGCACCTGGAGTACTGTGTGCAGTTTTGGTCTCCAAATTTGAGGAAGGATATTCTTGCTATTGAGGGTGTGCAGCGTAGGTTTACTAGGTTAATTCCCGGAATGGTGGGACTGTCATATGTTGAAAGATTGGAGCGACTAGGCTTGTATACACTGGAGTTTAGAAGGATGAGAGGGGATCTTATCGAAACGTATAAGATTATTAAGGGATTGGACACATTAGAGGCAGGAAACATGTTCCCAATGTTGGGGGAGTCCAGAACCAGGGGCCACAGTTTAAGAATAAGGGGTAGGCCATTTAGAACAGAGATGAGGAAAAACTTTTTCAGTCAGAGGGTTGTGAATCTGTGGAATTCTCTGCCTCAGAGGGCAGTGGAGGCCAATTCTCTGAATACATTCAAGAGAGAGCTAGATAGGGCTCTTAAGGATAGCGGAGTCAGGGGGTGTGGGGAGAAGGCAGGAATGGGGTACTGATTGAGAATGATCAGCCATGATCACATTGAATGGCGGTGCTGGCTCGAAGGGCCAAATGGCCTACTCCTGCACCTATTGTCTATTGAATTCAACACCATTTGTCAGCCTAAAATTGATTGTCTAAGCAATCATTGGTTCTGAAAATGAGAGCATTTATTTTTCTTTGTTTTAGCCAAATCAATATCTAAAACGTTGAACCTTTTCTTTTAAAGATGTGGATGATGAATATGAAGATGAAGATCAGTGGGAGGAAGGAGCGGAAGACATTCTTGAGAAAGGTTTGTCCAGTGGTAACATTAATTACCTTGGCATTCTGAAAAATGCCTTGGTGTGCAGTGACTTTTATCACCTCTTTGTGTTTGAGTTTTGGGCCCTGTGACACCAACAAAATTTATACAATAATGATTTTGTGCTTTCATCCTTCATCTATATGTTTTTATCACATAAAAATGTATCAGTTGACCAAAATGTACTTTTTTGGTCAAATTGTAACTTGGAATTGTAAGCTGGAAAGGGTACAGAGAAGTATAAGAAAATAACTGCAGATGTTGGTACAAATCGATTTATTCACAAAATGCTGGAGTAACTCAGCAGGTCAGGCAGCATCTCGGGAGACAAGGAATGGGTGACGTTTCGGGTTGAGACCCTTCTTCAGTCTGACCTACCCCTTATTCAGTCTGACCTTCAGCCTACCCCTTATTCTTAAACTGTGGCCCCTGCAGTTACTCCAGCATTTTGTGAATAAATCGAAGGGTACAGAGAAGATTTACAAGGATGTTGCCTGGGCCAGAGGGTCTGAGCTACAGGAAGAAGTTGAGTTGGCTGGGACTCTATTCCTTGGAGCGCAAGAGGATGAGGGGTGATCTTATTGCTGTATATAAAATCAAGAGGAATAGATCGGGTAGATGCACAGAGTCTCTTGCCCAGAGTAGGTGAATCGCGGACCAGAGGACATAAGTTTGAGGTGAAGGGGAAAGATTTAATAGGAATCTGAGGGGTAACATTTTCACACAAGGGTGGTGGGTGTATGGAACAAGCTGCCAGAGGAGATAGTTGAAGCAGGGACTATTCCAACATTTAAGAAACGGTTGGACAGGTACATGGATAGGATAGGTTTGGATGGATGTGGATGGGCTTAAGAGCCTGTTTCCACATTGTATCCCTCTCTGTTTTTTAAACCTAGACCTTCAATAATACATGAGTTACATGATTCAAGAGTTACATGATTCAAGAGTTACATGATTCAAGAGTTACATGAATTCATGTAGTGTTATTAATTTCTGTGGTTATGTTAAAATATACAAATGTATATTTTAGCAATGTATGTCTGAAGCATGCATCACCCTATTTGCAGATCCAACCTCCCATTCATTATTTGCTTGCCATCCTGGGCTAGGTTTGCCAGGTACACCTTTATTGGTATCCAATTGATCCCTTTAAGATTCCAAATGGGCAAGATTTTCTCGTTTTTAATGAGGTTAGTTTCCTACAGTTGCATTTCCATCCCTTTTTGTGTAATCAGGCAGCAGGATAGCACAGCAGTTAGTGTTGCTGACACACAGCTCCAGCAACCTGTGGTCCGATCCTTGGTACAGTCTGTGTGGAGTTTGCAGGTTCTCCCTGTGACTGTGAGTTTCACCCTGGTGCTCTTTTTTTTCTCGCGTTCCAGAGACTTGTCGGTAGGTGTATTGAGTACCACCTCTCACATAGGGTGGCAGAAGCATCAGAGGGAATTATCATCATATCATCATATATATACAGCGCGGAAACAGGCCTTTTCGGCCCACCAAGTCCGCGCCGCCCAGCGATCCCCGCACATTAACACTATCCTACACACACTAGGGACAATTTTTTACATTTACCCAGTCAAATTAACCTACATACCCGTACGTCTTTGGAGTGTGGGAGGAAACCGAAGATCTCGGAGAAAACCCACGCAGGTCACGGGGAGAACGTACAAACTCCTTACAGTACAGCACCCGTAGTCAGGATCGAACCTGAGTCTCCGGCGCTGTATTCGCTGTAAAGCAGCAACTCTACCGCTGCGCCACCGTGATGAGCAAATGAGAGAGTATAGGAAATGGGATTTGGAGGAATTTCCTGGGAGTCATAATTTACGATGGGGAAAATGGCAGCCTTAAAGAGAGGTGATTTATTTGCTTCCCACTCTTGTCTGTCCCCATCCTCTTTACCTTTCATGTATTTCCTTTCCTCTTCTGTGTTATTTCCTGTCTCATATTTTTGCATTACTTTCACGGAACACAAAATGTTGTGAGGGACGGGGCAGGAATAGAGAGCAGATGAACTGCAATGCAAAGTCGTGGCTTTGTTTTATATTGGCATGTAGTGGAGCTGGGAGAAGAGAAAGTAGAAGATTGAATAGACGGTAATGTCTAAGTTGTGGAGCAGATGATGAATTCTGAGTTGACATGGGAATGGGTGATTGCATCTTGTCGGCTTTGTGACCTTTTTATTGAATTATTAGTTTAACGTTGTTGCTTGCTTTCTTTTAGTTACTGTGCTGAGGACAATTAAACCCCAGATACTCTTGTGTGTGTGAAAAAAAACCCTGCAGATGTTGGTATAAATCGAAGGTAGACACAAAATGCTGGAGTAACTCAGCGGATCAGGCAGCATCTCGGGAGAGAAGGAATGGGTGACGGTTTGGGTCAAAACCCGAAACGTCACCCGTTCCTTCTCTCCCGAGATGCTGCCTGATCTACTGAGTTACTCCAGCATTTTGTGTCTACAGTGTAAACCAGCATCTGCAGTTCCTTCCCACACATCAGTAATCCCTATTTGTGTGTGGTTCGCAGTTGTTTCCCAGCACTTATGGGACCGATCCCCGGATAGTTAGTATATTTGTGGGAAGTGAAAGTAGGAGGTGGTGGGAATGATTTAATTTTATCCTTCGTTTTCCTGGTGATATTCAACTTGGAAAAAGTTTTCAATCAACTTGCACGCATTTTGGTTCAGGATTCCTTCAATGTATGGTGGTGGTTCTATAAGTCTGGTGATCGACAGTTGACATTAATGAAAGAGAAATCAAAACATGAAATTAAGAATACGAGTTTAGGTTTTTAATGGCATTGGGGAGGAATTTCCTTTTGTTTACAAATGCTGAACCTATTCATGATATTGGCTGCTGGTGCTACGCACCTGCGCATTGTGAAGGTGACAATGATACATGTTCAGGTGTTCAAGAACATCGAGTCAATGGCGTTTAATTATCATTTGAACCAGGACCACAATAATCACATTCTTATTTGCTGCAGCTTTGTGGGCATGTTAACATATCAAATAAATATAGGATTGTGGCGGTGCCCGGGGATTAGGCCACTCCCTGGGTCATCCCCTTCGGCACTGAGTGGACAGGGCTGGGGAGGGGTCTGGAGCGACGGGGTTTGCCTGAAGGGGCTAGAGTTTACTCGTGCGGGAAACTGAAGAGAGTGGATGTTCTGATGCTACATTAAAGTTACTGTTAATCCTTACCTGGCGTCTTGCCTGATTCCTGCTGCGTCCAGACCCACTACAGGATAAATGATCAGCTATTCTAGGTAAACCAGCCCATGGTATGCAAGCCAAAGAATTATAGTGCAATCTTAGTACTGCAAAGTCCATAATAGTTTTCTGCTGGAGGTAGGCTGTGGTTATGGGATTTGCACGGTGGTACAAGAGCTGATAATTGATAGGAAGAAGCTGTTCTTGAACCGTGGGACAATTCTCGGGCTCTGTACCTTCCTCCCGATATTACCAGCACCATGAGAATGTGGCCAGGGTGGTGTGGACGTTGGATATTAGCTGTCTCTTTGAGGTAGCATTTCCTGTGAGATCCTTTCGGTGGTGGGGAGCTGATACCTGCGATGGGCCTGGCAAAGTCCGCCACTTTCTGCAGCCGCCTTCATTCCTGAGCATTCATGTTGCCAACCAATGCCCACCCAAGACATGATGTGACCAAGTCAGTTGGCTCTCTTCCATACATCTGTAGAAATTTCATATTGTATTCAGCAAATTGCCGAATCATCTTAAATGTCTGAGGTAGAAGAGGTGTGGATGTAAGAAAATAACTGCAGATGCTGGTACAAATCGAAGGTATTTATTTCACAAAATGCTGGAGTAACTCAACAGGTCAGGCAGCATCTCAGGAGAGAAGGAATGGGTGACGTTTCGGGTCGAGACCCTTCTTCAGACTGATGTCAGGGGGGCGGGACAATGGAAGAATATAGGTGGAGACAGGAAGATAGAGGGAGAACTGGGGAGGGGAAGAGAGGGACAGAGGAACTGTCTAAAGTTGGAGAAGTCAATGTTCATGCCGCTGGGCTGCAAGCTGCCCAAGCAAAATATGAGGTGTGGATGTGCTTTCTTTGTGATGGCATCCAGGACAGACCTTTGGGGATATATTTGTGCAGGAACCTAAAGCTGCTGACTCCAATGCCGTCCTGTCGATGAAGACGAAAGTGCATTGCCCTTTGGTTTTCCCTTCCTGAAGTCAACAATCGGCTTGTGTATGAAGGAAGTGCAGATGCTGGTTTAAACCAAAGATAGACACAAAAAGCTGGAGTAACTCAGCGGGACAGGCAGCATCTTTGGAGTGGTTTCTTAGGAATCGGCTGCTTGGGTTCTTGATTTTGCTAACGTTGAGAGCAAGATGGTTGGCTCGATACATTTAACCAGAGTATCATTATATCACCAGCAATCTGATTCAGCGTTACCCGTTATTTGGCCAATGACCGTGAAATCGTGAGTGAATTTAAAGATTGCATTGGAGTTGTGTCTAGCTACACATTTAAGATTGTAGAGAAAGAAGAGCAGGGGACGGGGGAAGCAACCTTCAGGTGTTCCGTGCTCATGGCCAGCAAGGGGGAGGTACGGTCATCAATTTATACTGATTGAAGTCTGCCGATGAGGAGGTCAAGGATACAGTTGCAGATGGAGGAGCAGGGATTCCCTGAGTTTGACGATGAGTTTTGAAAGGATGACGCTGCAGACGATGAACTTCAGCCTAATTTATGTGTTCCTTTTGTCCAAGTCGTCCAGTGCAGAATAAAGAGCCAGTGAGATCTACTGTCGACCTGTTGCAGGAGGCAAATTGAAGTGGGTCCAAATTAATACTGAGACAGGAGTTGATTTACATCATAACCAACCTCTCAAAGGACTCTTCATAACGGACCTGAGTGCCACCGGTCAGTAGTTGTTGAGGCATATCGCCGTGCCCTTTGTTGGCCATCTGTCTTATGGCTGTTCTTTTAAAGCAGCTGTGGACCTTCGACCACAATGGTGAAAGTTTGAATATGGCTACGAGAACACCAGCCAGTACTTGGCCAGGTTTACCGTCAGGGCCGGATGCTCTGATGGTTTACCATGAGGAAAGATCTTCTAACATCGACCTTGGGAGTCTGACATCGCAATGTCATGGGGGGGGGGGGGGGGGTCGAGCTTGTGAAGGTCCATTGTTCTCCCTTTTGACTTGAGCTTTGAGCTCCTCCCACTTGAGTTACTGTTTCATCTTGTCAGAAGTGAAGATGTGCAAACCCTGCCATGTTTGATGAGTATCCATCTGAACCTCTCGTTTAGACTGGAAGTCAAAATAGTGCTCTATACTGGACTATTGTTTATAACATATAACATATAACAACTACAGCATGGAAACAGGCCTGTCCGGCCCTACCAGTCCACGCCGACCATTCTCCCTGACCTAGTCTCATCTACCTGCACTCAGACCATAACCCTCCAATCCCCTCCTATCCATATACCTATCCAATTTACTCTTAAATAATAAAATCGAGCCAGCCTCCACCACTTCCACCGGAAGCCCATTCCATACAGCCACAACCCTCTGAGTAAAGAAGTTCCCCCTCATGTTACCCCTAAACCTTTGTCCCTCAATTCTGAAGCTATGTCCCCTTGTTGGAATCTTCCCCACTCTCAAAGGGAAAAGCCTACCCACGTCAACTCTGTCCGTCCCTCTCAAAATTTTAAAAACCTCTATCAATTCCCCCCTCAACCTTCTATGCTCCAAAGAATAAAGACCCAACCTATTCAACCTAAAAAACATTGTTGCTCTTTGAAGCATTAAGTTTGCTTCCTATGCCCTCTTTTGGTATCTTTGCAATCTAAGCTTGCTACAATGAGGGAGCATTCAGAGATTGCCTCAATTGTTTCTTTATTTTGGGCTGACTTGAACTATTGGAATCTTGATGTGCAGTTATTTAATTTATTCCCAGGCATGGATAAGAAATGCAGTGGTGTACTACTGTTAGCCCTTCCACAGGTTTTCCTGATACACTCAATTGAACATATTCAAAATTACTAATGTATTTATTTAATGCATAACACGTGTGTGTATAGGATTTATGTAGGATGTATCTAATTTCATATCAAGATACTTGTGATTGCAACATAATTCAATTAAAGCACGTAAATGAAGTTAAAAGGCATAATTTCATGATTTATCATAGAATATATCTGCAGAAAAATCACTGAATAGAAATTCTTACTATTTTTGTGCCGATACCAAAAGTGGAAATAATAGCAGAAAAGAACGGAGGCAAACTGATTTTGCACAGTGAATGATTATCATATCATATCATATCATATCATATATCTACAGCCGGAAACAGGCCTTTTCGGCCCTCCAAGTCCGTGCCGCCCAGTGATCAGTGATCAGTGACAAATATCTAATTTATAAATTCTATAGCAAAATATATTAATTAACAATATTTTTCTTTGTACTGAAGCACAATTTCAGAATTTGTGAACTTCAGGTTTGAATCTATTCTGTCATTACTCTTTTCAAAAAAGTTAATTAATTTCATGACCTCAGTGTTCAATATCTAGTTTCCACACGGGCTAGCAATTTGGAACTAATGTGGTGTGGAGATGTCAAATAAATGTCACTGTTTTATGCAATATATCTTGCAAGTATACAACTTCCATTAAATCCTAAGTCTGCTACATTAACATTTCCGATTGCAAATTGTTTTGTCAACGTTTCTATCGGTCTTTTGAAGACAGTGGCAAGCTTGGGTACAGTGTAACTCTGGGAAATCTGACTGAATTCAGCAGCCATTTTGCATATAAAATTCAGTCTTAATGAACCTACTGACCAATATTGTGGGCAATTTACTCACACAGCTCAAAAAGGGGCTATGTTTAGTGTCAACAAGGACGTCTTCACTTTTGTTTTCCCACTGAATGAAATATATTGACAATGTCACCAGGAGCACCTTGGGTATCAACATTCTGGTAACTGATCAAATGCGGTTGGAAATCAAAGAGGTGTTTAGTTGGACCTGACCTTTAATAAAGAGTGAGTGTAAGACTAGTTTCTGGGAGTGCTCTTTATGGGCATAATCATTTTGCTTGTGTGTATTTTATTTTGCATTTAAAACATCATACATTACTGCTTACATGCCATGTCTTAATTTTTATCCATTCACTTTTGTTTCCCATTGACCATGTGATTTTGGTGGTATAAATTTGGCTCTTTACTGTGTTGCCTTGTGAACAGAAGAATTTGAAGGTATGTACCCAATTCTTTTTTTTTGTTTCAAAGCTTAACACTTCTTGGTTTGTGGATCATAATTTAGGGCTTAGAAATTATGGTGTATGAATATTATCACACATCCATTATTTTCCTTTGCGGGACAAAAAACTCCTGCTGAGTTACTCCAGCTTTTTGTGTCTATCATCTGCAGTTCTTTCCTACACATTATTTTCCTTTAATAGATTATTGATCATTTCAGTAAAAGCAGAAACTTAATTGGGCTGACGTTAAGCATTTATTTAGGGGGAAATTTACATGATTACAAATACATGCGCAATAATAACACATTTTGTTAATAATATTTTGCACAGAGTAATTTGTAAGCTCTATTATGATCAATGCAAGCTTTGGTTGATTTGTGAGTTATAATTATGTAATTACTAAATTGTTTATTTTTGTTTTGACCTAACCTTTCATCTATTTTTTAAAAATTTTGTTTGCGTGATCAAGGTCCACAAATGTCTGTTAATTGGATCGAGTTTCAATAGTCAGTTCATCTTCATCAAGAATTGGGTATAATGATGAGGGACTGAAAATGGTGTTTATCGTTTGTTGGTCCTTTCTCATCATCTCATTTAGTGTCTGAAATGCGCTTACTTTCCCGCAGCTATTCCCAAAAAGAAATAGTTTTTAGGTTAAATAACAGAATACATTAGAAATGTTCTTGATCTTGACTTTCTCACAGATAATTGGTAGGATTTTCAGATATGCAGCATTATTTTATTAAAAATTATCCCTTTGCCACATTCTGAATTCAAATAAATGTCGGGCACTGTGCTCAAAGATCTTCCACCCATAATCTGCTGTGTTTGCAGCCTAGGATAATTTGTCTCTTTACTTCCTTTGTAGTAAAACTTAGCAGGATCGCGTTTATTTGTACGAGAAGTTAATTGAATTGGGAATTAGTTACTGTTTTGGTGTGTTATTTGAGGAAGGAGTTGCTGAAAACTGGTTGGGTGCTGCGTAGTCATTGATCAAGAGATTTTGCCCACCAAATATGAAAGTCTTAATATTATCGGGACATTGGAAACAATGCCATCAAGAACAGGCTGATACCATGCAAATGTCATTTGCACAAATTTGGAAATGGGATTCAAGTCACAAAGCCAATTCATTCTTAGTATTTGCCAAAGGCGAGATTTAAAAACATTTTTTATTGCTAAATGCACATGATGCCAAGCTTCTGGGAGTGAATGTGTCCATGATATCACAGTAAGCTGTGGATGTTTTCAAGAGAGAGTTAGATCTAGCTCTTAGGGTTAAAGGAATCAAGGGATATGGAGAAAAAGCAGGAAATGGGGTACTGATTTTAGATGATCATATTGAATGGCGGTGCTGGCTCGAAGGGCGAATGGCCTACTCCTGCACCTATTTTTCTATGTTTCTATGTTTATGACCTATTTTGGCAGTGATCTAATTCAGCTACTAATTCCTAAGTACTTTAGAAAAGCAGGGAGTGATAATAACAGTTGATTTGGAATCGAGCCATGCTTTTAACACGTATGCTATTTAAATTGAAAGCTATAACAAATTGCAAATTGTTCTGCACAGTCTAGGAATGAGATTTTAATTTAGGATTTCTCAGATCTAATTTACAATTAACACTGTTTCTATGTCATAAACACGTTCTACTAGAACTAACGATATGATTGAGCTCCCCAGTATTTGGAGCCCATGTTTATGCTTGACATGTTGTTCTGTCTGACATTTGAAATTTTCAAACTTTGTGAAGTAAATCAATACTTAAAAAGGGAAAGGTCGAACCATAGGTCGTTAATGAAACCAGGATTGACATGTCAATTAAAATCTTACCCGTTTATCCTATTTTTTTTGTATTTTGTAGCCTCCAACATTGACAACCTAGTCCTTAACGATGACCATTCAGGAGCGAGAAGATTGATGAATCATTGGAGGTAACTTTTCCCATTTCCCTTGGGTAATGGATAAAACCTTCCTGTATCAGCACATCTCTCTGTCCACACCACCGCCATTTCCATCACCTAACTTTCAACATTACTGGATTTAAAAAAAAGACACCACTCTCTGTTTAAAAAAAGAATCTTGCTCTATATATCTCCTTCAACCTTGGGGGGGGGGGGGGGGGGGGGGGGGGGAGGTGCTAATTGTCAATCCCTCTCATAATTTTATATACATTCAGGTTACCCCTCAACCTCTGATATTCTAGAGAAAGCAACCCAAGTAGTGCAAATGGGTGACCGATGATTGGTGTAGACTCGATAGGCCAAAGGGCCTGTTTCCATGCTGTATCTCTAAACTAAAGCAAACTAAATTGGTGTGCACAGTTAATAAGGACTGCTCAATGAACGTTGGGGGTACAACTAGATTAAATCTCCATCCTTACAAACTTGTAAAACGCAGCCCCAAAGAGCTATGATTAGTTACAAATGTAACTGAAAATGAAATTATGATGGTTTGTACTTATTGATGCTATTGTTACATATAATATGATGCCACAGCCACAAATTCATTGTATTTTGCAGAGACAAAAGAGAAGAGGAACTTGGGGAATATTACATGAATAAATATGCCAAGCCAACTGCAGGTGACCAGTAAGTATGTTCTTTAATCAAATTTGACAATTCTTGTTATTCTATATACTCATTGCAGTGTAAGACTTCAAAACAAACATAGAACTTGAAGACTTATACTTTGGATATAAACTAATCTCTTGTAATTTTAGCTTCTATGGTGCTTCAGATGAACTCTCTGATGATATCACACAACAGCAGTTACTGCCTGGTGTAAAGTAAGTAAGTCATCCTTCAAAAGCTTTGTTTTTATATTATATCTTTTCAACATTTGCCAAAATAAAATGTATCTGGTCTAATCCTATGTTTTCTACTTCATTCACACAGGGATCCCAATTTATGGACTGTGAAGTGTAAGGTATGACTGTTTACAAATGGGTGTATTGAATGCCTAAACCTATATGCTTTGTACATTTCTGAACAGTATGAAAATATCGGGTCAAAATAATACAAATTGCCGGAAATACCAATAAAATTGCACAAACATCTAGCGACAACTGGTTGTTGTTTTAATTATTCTTATGAATACATACTGATGGCTTCCTTTTTCCTAAACCATCATTTCTTCTCCATGGGGTTCTTCACCATGTAATTTCTCATTTCCTTCACTTCTGGTCTCGCCCTTTCTCTTTCCACGGAGAGCTAGGATAATGTTTCCCTTGCCTTGTCCCTTCTTCCATCCGACCGGCTTCCACATTCCAAAGATCATCTTCCACAATTTCCGTCACCTTTAACGTGATCGCACCACAAGATTCATATTCCCTCCCCTCTTTCAGCATTCCAAAAGCATCGTTCCCTCTGTAACTCTCTAATGCATCCTTCCTTCCCCACCAAAAACCCTTCTCTTCCACATAGTATTTGTGAAATAGTGGCGCACTTGTATTGCTTCCATTTTAATTACCACATTCAGAGCCCACAATTTGGTCTTCCCTCTGATGGAGAAATCAAATGCGAATCAGGTGACCGCTTTGCAGAACACCGCTATTCAGTCTGCAAAGATAACTTTGATTTTTCAGTTGCTTCTTCCACTCCCACCCTGATCTCCCTCGCAGAGTGCCAACAATGCTCAATATCTTACCTCCTGACTTGACATGTCGCAGTACTTGGGCCACTTCACTTAATTTAACCATTTTGGATAACTAGTCTTATCAGTTCTGCTGGAAGGTCATCAACCTGTATTGGATATTGTGTAATCTGCAGAATATTTCTTGCAACCTGTTTAGTTTCTGGTTTCTAACATTGCAATGTTAGCCAGTTCTCATGTTTTATAGTTCTGCTTTCTTCTGTTCCCATTCATCTCTCTACATCTTCTCGGTTGGATCCATTATAATTAGGAAGCCTAACACAATTTCAGCATTTCGCACGCTGACTCCACTGTTTGTTGTTTTAGCTATAATTTAAAACCTACACAATTTCTCAGTTCTGATCAAGGTCAAGGATTTAAAGCGTAAAGTCTGTTTATCTCTGCATTGATGTGTCTGACCTGTTGAGTATTTCCAACAGTTTTTGTTCTTTATTTCATATTTGCTGCCGTGTTTGAATATCAGTGGTCAGTGCTGGTAATCATATCACCTATGAAAGGCTTCCATTTCTAAATAAAAGTATGCCTTTAATGGTGGATTGCTATTGGTAATATTTTTTTTGTACCTGATTTCTCTTTTCCTTTTCCAGATTGGTGAGGAAAGGGGAACTGCCATTTCTTTGATGAGGAAGTATGTCGCCTATCAGTTGACAGAGTCAGTAGGTATCCTTTCAACATTATTGAGCCAAATTTAACTGCTGATGAAGCAAGCTGCTAAATTCAAGTTAGACATGATCTGTGGGAGGCATAGCCTTAAAAAAGGCTGCCAGCTTCATCAAGGATCCAAACCATGTTCTCATTTCACTCCTGCCATCGTGAAGAAGGTACAGGAGTCTTAAAAACTGACGCCTAGGTTCAGGATCAGCTTCTTCCCAACAACTGTCAGGCATTAACAAATTTGTAGATGATACAAAGCTGGGTGGCAGTGTGAACTGTGAGGAAGATGCTATGAGGTTGCAGGGTGACTTGGGCGGATGCATGGCAGATGCAGTTTAATGTGGATAAGTGTGAGGTTATCCACTTTGGTGGTAAGAATATGAAGGCAGATTATTATCTGAATGGTGTCAAGTTAGGAAAAGGGGACGTACAATGAGATCTGGGTGTCCAAGTGCATCAGTCACTGAAAGGAAGCATGCAGGTACAGTAGGCAGTGAAGAAAGCCAATGGAATGTGTTGGCCTTCAGAACAAGAGGAGTTGAGTATAGAAGCAAAGAGATCCTTCTGCAGTTGTGCAGGGCCCTAGTGAGACCTCACCTGGAGTATTGTGTGCAGTTTTGGTCTCCAAATTTGAGGAAGGATATTCTTGCTATTGAGGGCGTGCAGCGTAGTTTTACTAGGTTAATACCCGGAATGGCGGGACTGTCATATGTTGAAAGACTGGAGCGACTAGGCTAGTATGCATGGAATTTAGAAGGATGAGAGGGGATCTTATCGAAACGTCTAAGATTATTAAGGGGTTGGACACGTTGGAGGCAGGAAACATGTTCCCAATGTTGGGGGAGTCCAGAACCAGGGGCCACAGTTTAAGAATAAGGGGTAGGCCATTTAGAACGGAGATGAGGAAAAACCTTTTCAGTCAGAGAGTTATGAATCTGTGGAATTCTCTGCCTCAGAAGGCAGTGGAGGCCAATTCTCTGAATGCATTCAGGAGAGAGCTAGATAGAGCTCTTAAGGATAGCGGAGTCAGGGGGTATGGGGAGAAGGCAGGAACGGGGTACTGATTGAGAATGATCAGCCATGATCACATTGAATGGCGGTGCTGGCTCGAAGGGCCGAATGGCCTCCTGCACCTATTGTCTATTGAACATTATGAACCCCAACTAAACTTTGAACTCCAAACTATCTTGGTTGCACTTGGGACTTTGGGCTTTTTGTCTTGGGTCTTTTTATTTATTAAACTGTTTTTTTGTTTGTTTATTATGTCATCTATTGAACACTGTTTACAAACCTGTTGTGCTGCTGAAATTAAGAATTTAATTGTTCCGTTTCGGTACGTACGACAAACGCTCGACTCTCTTAACATGATAGGGCATATTTGATCTCTCCCATTTCCCAAAATAGTTCAGTTTATGTAGTTGTTGGCTTGGGATATCAATTAATTACTAGATGCTTGGAAAGTGAATCTTATGTTGTCTTTCATAATGAAGAAGTGAGCCCGTTATTACCATAGGCTTCTCAAAAGTACTGTGAAGCCACCTGATAAAGATGTAGATGTTCATGCTTATTAAACTAGGTGAGATGAGGCTTCTGTTTGGTGTTGACCATAACTGTGCTTTTGAAGTCATGCACATTATATCTGACAGTTCATGGGCTCAAATACATCAATAAGTTGTCTATTGTCTATAATAAGTTGTTCAATTTAGTTTTCTCTTCAGTTGCTTCTCCATTTTCGTTCGAAAGCACTGATGCTCTCCTCTAGTGTCTCCATGTTCATGCTAACTCGTATCTTGCATCTCAAGATCTCAGGTAGAAGGTTGTGAATTAGCGGCCAGCATTAGTTCAAAGCATTCATAATCAGTTTAGTACTGAGGGATTTCTGCACTGTTTGAAATTTCATCACAGTCCATAATGATTGAAGCACTGTTTTGGATGCAATTATAAACTGAACTCTGGTTTTCACTCTTAGCTGGGATATAAAAGGTCAATTGGCACTTACATAGAAATCGGCACATACAACATGGAAGCGAGAGCCTTCAGCCTACTGAATCCACGCCAACCATTAAATTCCATCCATGCTAATCCTGTTTTCTCTATCTGCCCCTCAACATTCTACTAATCGCCTCCATACCAGACTATTTACATTGGCCAATTAACCTATCAATCGGTGATTCTTTAGAATGTGCGAAGAAACCTTTGTGGTAATAGCTGTGCAAACTCCACACAGACAGCAACTAAGATCTAGGTTTGACCCAGTTCGCTGGTTGAGGCAGAGGCTCTACTGGCTGTGCCTCTATACTACCCGTTCAAAGAAAGCAGGCTGTTCACTCAGCGATGGCCTTGTTGGTTATAGGGCCTTGCTCAGAGCATTTTCGCATTTAATTGGCGTTTAGTTTAGAGATGCAGCGTGGAAATGGGCCCTTCGGCCCAGCGAGTCCGTGCTAACACAGCGATCCCCGCACATTCAGTATCCTACACACATTAGGACAATTTACAATTTTACCAAGCCATTTAACCTGCAAACCTGTACGTCATTGGAGTGTAGTAGGAAACCGTAGCTCCTGGGGAAAACCCACGCGGGTCACGGGGCGAACGTACACACTCTGTACGGACAAACACCTGTACTCAGGATGGAACCTGGGTCTCTGGCTGCTTGACCCACTGAGTTCCTCAAGGAGATTGTTTGTTGCTGCAATCATTACTTCAGTGGTGAAGGACTAGAAAATAACAAAAATCGCCAGACCTCCTCTGTAATCATTAGTATCATATGCAATATCACCTCTAAAATAGAAAATATTTAGCTAGCATTTTTTTGTTGCATTGCATGAAATTTCCGAAATTATCTCTGCTTTTCCACATCTTGTAGAACTTCTCAGTTTTTCTTATTCATTAAAAAATCTTTGCAGATCCTTGAGGGGCACATCCCAGGCGTCGGAAACTTGTTTTGCATTGAATGTTTCTTGATAATATTGTTGTTGTCTACCATTATGAGTTTAGTGTTTGGAAAGAGATGCAAGAGTTTTCATAAATTTTTTCCCCCCTTTTTTTTTTCCGACCTCTAGCCCCTCCAGATCAAGTCTATTATTTCTCCCGAGCATGTTAAGGGGTATATTTATGTTGAGGCGTACAAGCAGACTCACGTGAAGCAGGCCATTGAGGGTGTGGGGAACCTGAGGATAGGGTTCTGGAACCAGCAGATGGTCCCCATCAAGGAAATGACTGATGTGCTAAAGGTGGTGAAGGAAGTGACCAACTTGAAACCCAAGTCTTGGGTCCGTCTAAAGAGAGGTCTCTACAAGGATGACATTGCACAGGTAAAGTGTACTCCTATGCTGTTTGTATAACATTGTGCAAAAATTAATTTAACTACGTCATTGTGACTGTCGTATGTTGAAAGACTGGAGCGACTAGGCTTGTATACACTGGAATTTAGAAGGATGAGAGGGGCTCTTATCGAAACGTATAAGATTATTAAGGGGTTGGACACGTTAGAGGCAGGAAACATGTTCCCAATGTTGGGGGAGTCCAGAACCAGGGGCCACAGTTTACGAATAAGGGGTAGGCCATTTAGAACAGAGATGAGGAAAAACTTTTCCAGTCAGAGTTGTGAATCTGTGGAATTCTCTGCCTCAGAAGGCAGTGGAGGTTAATTCTCTGAATGCATTCAAGAGAGAGCTAGATAGAGCTCTTAAGGATAGCGGAGTCAGAGGGTATGGGGAGAAGGCAGGAACGGGGTACTGATTGAGAATGGTCAGCCATGATCACATTGAATGGCGGTGCTGGCTCGAAGGGCCGAATGACCTACTCCTGCACCTATTGTCCATTGTCTATTGTAGTTTGTTTCCTCTGCTGTTTCAGTTACTCTGTTTTATAAGTTTGTTTGCTGTCCAGTTCAACTGTTTAGTTTAGAGATACAGCGTAGAAATAGGCCCTTCGGTCCACCAAGTCCACGCCAATCAGCGCTATCCTACACTCTGGGGACTATTTATAATTATACCATGCCAATCAACCTACAACCCTGCACGTCTTTGGAGTGTGGGAGGAAACCGGAGTTCCCGGAGAAAACGCCCGTAGGTCTCGGGGAGAACGTACAAACTCCGTACAGACAGCACAATTGTAGTCGGGATCGAACTCTCGTCTCCAGCAACTCTACTGTTAGAAACATAGAAAATAGGTGCAGGAGTAGGCCATTCGGCCCTTCGAGCCTGCACCGCCATTCAATATGATCATGGCTGATCATCCAGCTCAGTAACCTGTACCTGCCTTCTCTCCATACCCCCTGATCCCTTTAGCCACAAGGGCCACATTTAACTCCCTCTTAAATATAACCAATGAACTGGCCTCAACTACCTTCTGTGGCAGAGAATTCCACAGACTCACCACTCTCTGTGTGAAGAAATGTTTTCTCATCTCGGTCCTAAAAGACTTCCCCCTTATCCTTAAGCTGTGGCCCCTGGTTCTGGACTTCCCCAACATCGGGAACAATCTTCCCGCATCTAGCCTCTCCAACCCCTTAAGAATTTTATATGTTTCAATAAGATCCCCCCTCAGTCTTCTAAATTCCAGCGAGTACAAGCCTAGTCTATCCAGTCTTTCTTCATATGAAAGTTGTGCCACCATGTTGTGCATTTTATGTCTTAATATATTTAATGATGCATTGTTATCACTATTTTTTTTGAATATTTACTCTCTGTTATAGTTTAATTTCTGTTTATTATTTGAAAAATATTGGTATAATTTGCCTGAATCCAAGCTGCTTTTGAATTGTAAAGTTATTGCAATGGTTTTCAAATGCAGAAGCATTTTTGCCAAGCAACTAGACTGATACCACTTTCCAGTCACTCTGGAGGTCTGCTGTAATAATGTTCTGCATTTCAACTGCAGCAGATAATATTTACACCGATCAGCCAAAACATTATGACCATTGACTGGTGAAGTGAATAACATTGATTATCTTGTTACAATGGCACCTGTCAAGGGGTGGGATATATTAGGCAGCAAGTGAGCAGTCAGTTCTTGAAGTTGTTGTGTTGGATGCAGGAGAAATGGGCAGGAGTAAAGACCTGAGCGACTTTGACAAGGGCCAAATTGTTATGGCCAGACGACTGGGTCAGAGCATCTCTGAAACGGCAACGGTCAGCAGTGGTGAGTACCTACCGACAGTGGTCCGAGGAGGGACCAACCACAAACCGGCGACAGGGTGTTGGGCGCCCGAGGCTCATCGATGCGCGAGGGCAGCGAAGGCTATCCCGTCTGGTCTGAACCGATAGAAGGTCTACTGTGGCACAAGTCACAGAAAATTTTAATGATGCTCATGGGAGGAATGTGTCACAATACACAGTGCATCGCACCCTGCTGTGTATGGGGCTGCACACGGAGGACCAACAGCATATTAGGCAGGTGGTCATAATGTTTTTGCTCATCAGGTCATAATGTTTTGGCTTATCGGTGTATATTCATATTACTGAGTTCCCCTATATAATGATGATGGTGGTGTAAGAGTTATAATTCACAATGATATTTACGGCAAGTCAAAAATCAATGCATCAGATATAAATTCTAATCTTTTCTTTAGTGGAACTGAAAAATACTAATTAAAAATGTTTTGCAAAAGACTGAAAACATTTATTTTGAAGACCTAAAATGTTAAAGTTTAATCAACATTTTGTCAGGTGCCACATAAAGGACTTGTGCACAAGATAAGAGCTCATGATATTAGAGGAAGCTTGTGACCATGCGTTGAGATCAATAATAGAGTTGGATTTAAAAATGCAATTTATAGAATGCCCCGAAGATCAGTTCTTAGACCTCAATCAATTATGACTTATGTTAATGAGGTTGGGGCAGGGTGTAAGTATTCAAGTTTGCTGGTGACCAGAAAATGGTTGAGGCGCTTGTTGCAACAAGGTATAGGTAGATGAGCAGGTGCATGAAAACTTGGCAAATAGTGTTGAATGCGAGCTTAAGTACTGAGGAGAGAGGAGGGAAGACAATTGGAAAAAGATATGGCAATAACAAAGAGCTGTAGATGCTGGTTTACACCAAAGATAGACACAAAGTCCTGGAATAACTTTGTGGGTCAGGCAGTGTAGCGGCCAGCTTCTCGTCCATATCAATTAGCTCCCAAGCTGCCACTTGCATAGACCGGGTCAGCGATAAGCGTAATGACTCAATCAATAATAACAGAGATCCTCCTTGACGTTTAATAGTCTTCTTTATTTGAAGGTGCAATAAACATATTGGCATATCTCTTGTCATCGACTGATTATTAATTGCTAGGCAAAATCCCATATCTTACCACAGTCTATGCGATCGATACTGGTTGGCAGATATTACTTCGACACAGTTTATATTAATCTTCTTGTTAATAAAACTTACAGGCGATTACATCATGGCTGATAAATCTTTTGGCGGAGCTTCTAGCTGACCCTCTGTCAGCACCTCCCAGCTCACACACTCTGCCAGCACGTACCCAACTGGTACTCTGGCTCCGCCCAGCCCCTACGTAAGCATTGCATTAACTCTATAGTGTCCAAACTACAGCAGAATACAAGGTAATGATATTAATAAGCAAAAATAACAAATAACTGCAAAATGGCTCCTACAGGCAGTATCTGGAGGAAAAGGATGGGTGGTGTTTCGGGTCAGGTCTGAAGAAGAGTTTCTACCCGAAAGGTCACCCATTATTTTTCTCCAGAGATGCTGCTTACCCCCCCCCCCCCCCCCCCCCCCTGAGTTACTCCAGCACTTTATGTCTATTATTATTGGAAAAAGATTGCAGATGAGAAAACTACATGTGCTCTTATACACATAACACAAAGTTAGCAGACAGATGTCGCAAGTGCAAGGAAGGCAGTGATGTTGGCTTTTATTGCAAGAGGGTTAGAGTTCAAAAGTAAAGTGTTGGTACAATTGCACAGGATACTGATGAGTCCACCACTGGAGTACCGTGTTCTGCTTCATCTAATGGACAATCAGAGACTCGCTTTTCCTTTTCAGGTGGACTATGTTGAGCCAAGCCAAAACACCATTTCACTGAAACTGATCCCAAGGATTGATTACGAACGAATCAAAGCTCGGATGAGTTTGGTAAGAACCTACTTTCAATACCCTTCTCAACAATCTAATGAGGTTGCTTCTGAGTAATCTGTATATCATATATCATTGAAAAAAAAATCCATATGTACTTGGCATTATCCAAGCAAAATAATTGTGAATTGCAGGAATTATGTTCAAGCTAACTTTGTCTTTTGAATGAAATTTCCACGATTCTATTAATAATTGCCACAGAAGATTTAGCTTACATTGTTTAATTGCTGTTTCAGTTTGAAATGGAATTAATTATCTACCACAATTACCAAGTGTTTATAATTACAATTTTGATTTATAGAAAGACTGGTTTGCCAAAAGGAAAAGGTTTAAGAGGCCACTTCAAAGACTCTTTGATCCAGAAAAAATCAGGTAGGATTTAACATTTATCTACTTTAGAATGGTATGGCACAGTTTATTTAGATATAAACCAAATGCTAAACAGTGGTTTCAGGGAATTTACAAAAGACAAATCACAAATAGTGTGAGTAAATCATGAGACCTTACACTAATTTAAGGCTTCTCTAACTTCAAGTAACCCTTGCTTTCCTTCTCTCTCCACCCCCCCTTCCTTGTTCTCCGACCAGTCTTGCTGTCTCCGACTACATTTTATCTCTGTTTGCTTTGTTGTAACCTTCTCCCAGGTAACAATGATCTATTCTACATTTTCCTTGAGCCACATTCCCTTTGTCCTGTTTTCACACCTTACACTTCCTTATCTATGTATCTCCCTCTCCCCTGACATCAGTCTGAAGAAGGGTCTCGACCCAAAACGTCACCCATGCCTTCTCTCCAGAGATGCTGCCTGTCCCGCTGAGTTACTCCAGCATTTTGTGTCTATCTTCCGTTTAATCAGCATCTGCAGTTCCTTCCTACTAATGTGTGGTACCAGTACGCTCCTTTTAGAATCTAGTTGGTCACTGATTTCTGGCTGATTTTCTGCCTTCAGTAGCTTGCTTGGACCGTAACATTATTGTATATCAACAACATCTTTCATAAAGAGAGCTTCCTTTCTTTGTGCTGGTAATGTCAGAATCCACTGAGTGGTGGTATTTGTATAGTAGGTGACAGTGAACTTGGAAGAGTTTGAGACCACCAAAATGAAATTAACTCCATTGAAATAGCTTCAACACAACCATTGTGTCATTTCAACTGTAACTGTAAGTTTCATAAGGCCAGTTTAATAACATTGCAAAAAATGCCTGTCTCAGGATTATGCACCTAGTTGAAAATATTTCAACACTTGAAAATAGATACATGGAAATGGCTTGGTGATACATTGGTTTGGTCTTTTTTAATTATCTGTATAAATAGTGTCTGGATCAAAAGAATAAGACTGTATAAAAGCTGCACATGATGAATTCAGTTGCTAGACACAAAAGGCTGGTGTAACTGGGTCAGGCAACATCTCTGGAGAAAAAGAGTAGGTGACTTTTTGGATTTAAACCTTTCTTCAGGCTGGGTTCCCCCCCAAAACGTCACGTATTGTTTTTCTCCAGAGATGCTGCCTGAGCCGCTGAGCCGCTGAGTTACACCAGCTTTTTGGTGTCTATCTTCAGTATAAACCAACATCTGCAGTTCCTTCCCACACATGGAATCTTTTTGCTTTGACTGCAGGGTGACCTCAACTATTCGCTGTATTTTCTGACGGGCTCATGCTATTCATGTATTTAAAATGTCCCAATAATTCACAGATCGCTGGGTGGTGACGTTACCACCGACGGAGACTTCCTCATATTTGAGGGCAATCGTTACAGCCGAAAGGGATTTTTGTTCAAAAGCTTCGCCATGTCTGCAGTTGTAAGTGATGACTTCAGTAGAGTCTTTTTTTAATGTGACCCCATGGTTTGAAATTTTGTATAAAAGTGCATTTTCCCCCACGTTATCCAAGCTGCTTTCTAGCTGTGGGTACTTGCTTCACAAACATGCTGCTGGCATTAAGAAGTAAGATCATGAAAAACAAAATTAGCCCAATCCAGGGAGATCACATTGTATCTCCAGCCTTCAAAGGATGCTGGTGGAGTGTAGTTCCAGTATTTGCTGTAAAAAGTAGAAATGGTCTTGAGTGAAGATTTCGCACACTCCAAATGCACCATGTTCTTCCTGTCACATTAAATGATAACTTTACCTGGGCCTGGGTTTGTGCAGTCCAAGTCCCTTAATCTTTTAACTTATCTAGTAGTTATCTTTGAAAATATATTATTTAGAATGTCCTTTATCATTGCTTAATAAAATGCTGCATCACCTATTTGAATAACTTTAATTATCATGCACTTCATTCCCCATTAAACATTTGTCCAAGTTAGATTAACTGCCAAATAAAACAGTGCAATTTGCACTTCCTCAAGGTCAGTTGGCTGTAATGTCCAGGCAATTCTGTTATAATGTGCATTTTTGCAATGTGAATTAGATATAATGCGATTCATGAATTGGGGAATAGGGAACAGCCTGTATAGTACAGGCTGAATTGGTTATAATGTGGTGGTCCCTGGGGGTTATCCCCCTCGACACGGTGATGGACTGGTCCGGGGGGAGCTCCCAGCTACGGAGATGAGTAGCTGGGATTTTGGCGCGACACCTTTGTTCAGTCTCCCGCTGAAGCGAATGGTAGTCGTTTTGAATCTATTAAAGAACCCTTGTGGAATCCACCTGGCTCCTCGTCTTATCTAGAAGGACTCGAAGGGCCGAATGGCCTACTCCTGCACCTATTGTCTATTAACTGTTTAAAATTTCCTTGGAAATTGACAATCAGTAAAAAGTCTGCCCTGGAAAATAAACCTGTTTTGGTAAAATAAATTGTTTCCATGTAACCTCCCCAGAGTAACCAGACAGCAATGTCTTTTCAGAACACAGTTTATCAGTTTGGCTGCAGATGGCCATTAACATGAACAAGTGATCGCTTCTATTGACACATGTGCAACAATAGATAGTTCAACAATGTAATGTGGAACGTTTAGTATTTTTATCTTGCAGTAACAAACATAAAATTACAGCTGTTAAAAGACCTGTGTATTTGAAAATCTTCGGGGAAAAATAAAGATGGTTATTGTGAGTCGAGCTCGCCAGCTGCTAACCCCATTATCATAATTGTTTTTGTAACCTGATTTTCTACAATGCAAGGCCTCATAGGAATACAACTATCGTGTTATAGCAGAACGACCTGCATGTCAAGCTTTCCGCTATTTCCTCACTGAATAAGATTCGAGAATGTGAGCAGGCTGGTTGGATATACTGTCCTTTCTCTGGGGAGCCATGTTATATTGTAGTTACCTTGAGGTACCAGGTTTTGTCGTTAACTGCACTCTAACTAAGGGACGCCACTGGGATCCTCTGTTCAATTAACACCATGTAATAGGCAAGGCAAGTTTATTTATATAGCATATTTCAGCAACAGGGCAATTCAAAGTGCTTTATATAAAACATTAAACAGCAGTTAAAAGCAATAAAAAACAGTAATTTAAGAGAATAGAAAATAAAAACAAGCTAAAATAAGACAGGTATAAAATACAAGAATAAAAGTTACAGTGCAGTGTAAGAAATGAATAATTATTTGATGTAATAAAAGGCAGCGTCAAACAGAAAAGTCTTCATGTAATAGCAGAGTAAAGGAGCCTCCTGTATTCTACAATTTGTTTGACAATAGACAATAGGTGCAGGAGGAGGCCATTCGGCCCTTTGAGCCAGCACCGCCATTCAATGTGTAAGAAAATAACTGCAGATGCTGGTACAAATCGAAGGTATTTATTTCACAAAATGCCAAAGTAACTCAGCAGGTCAGGCAGCATCTCAGGAGAGAAGGAATGGGTGACGTTTCGGGTTGAGATCCTTCTTCAGACTGATGTCAGGTGGGCGGGACAAAGGAAGGATATAGGTGGAGACAGAAAGATAGAGTGAGAACTGGGAAGGAGGAGGGGAAGAGAGGGACAGAGGAACTATCTAAAGTTGGATAAGACAATGTTCATACCGCTGGGCTGCAAGCTGCCCAAGCGAAATATGAGGCGCTGTTCCTCCAATTTCCGGTGGGACTCACTATGGCACTGGAGGAGGCCCATGACAGAAAGGTCAGACAGGGAGTGGGAGGGGGAGTTGAAGTGCTCAGCCACCGGGAGATTAGGTTGGTTGAGCGAAGGTGTTGAGCGAAACGATCGCCGAGCCGGCGTTTGGTTTCGCCGATGTAAATAAGTTGACATCTAGAGCAGCGGACGGATACAATAGATGAGGTTGGAGGAGGTGCAGGTGAACCTCTGTCTCACCTGGAAAGACTGTTTGGGTCCTTGGATGGAGTTGAGGGGGGAGGTAAAGGTGTTGCATCTCCTGCGGTTGCAGGGGAAAGTGCCCGGGGATGGGGTGGTTTGGGTAGGAAGGGACGAGTGGACCAGGGAATTACGGAGGGAACGGTCTCTGCAGAACGCAGAAAGGGGAGGGGATGGGAAGATGTGGCCAGTGGTGGGGTCCCGTTGGAGGTGACAGGACCATTCAATGATCATTCATTGTGATCATGGCTGATCATCCACAATCAGTGCCCCGTTCCTGCCCTCTCCCCACACCCCCTGACTCTGGTGCTTTGCGTATTACAGATTACAGAAGGAGTTAAGCCCACGCTTTCTGAATTGGAAAAGTTTGAGGACCAGCCAGAGGGCATTGATCTGGAAGTGGTTACTGAATCAGCAGGTATGTGATTTGCTGTAAAGGTGGAGCTTGCAGAGCTGCACTCTGGGGATTTTGCATATTGGTTTTCATTTTTCTGCAAATGGTTTTTAGTTTAATCTTTTTCAACATCTGTGTTAGCACTCGCAACATTTGACTGTGTGCCAACTGTTAATAAGTTCACTGTTCCTGCCTGATTAGGTTGAGGTGCGAAATATGTTCTGCTATGTTGTCTAAGTGCCGTTGCATTAGGGAGAGGAATAACTTTGCCGATTTCCATCTGACTGAAAGTTGAAAGTGGCAGCTGTTGGTGAGAACGCAATGAAACTACACTCTGTCACTCAATGATATTGGGTGTCAGCTGTGTAAGAAAATAACTGCAGATGCTGGTACAAATCAAAGGTATTTATTCACAAAATGCTGGAGTAACTCAGCAGGTCAGGCAGCATCTCAGGAGAGAAGGAATGGGTGACTTTCGGGTTGAGACCCTTCTTCAGTCCGAAGTCGGGTCTCGACCCAAAACGTCACCCTTTCCTTCTCTCCTGAGATGCTTCTTGACCTGTTGAGTTACTCCAGCATTTTGTGAATAAATACTTTGGGTGTCAGCTGTGATTCAATTGGAAAAGTTTTCAACATGAATCAGAAGGTTTGTGAGTTCAAGGAGCACCCCCAGAGCACAATCTTCGGTTTCCTCCCACACTCCAAAGACATACAGGTTTGTAGGTTAATTGGCTTGGTAAATGTAAAAAATATCCCTGGTGTGTATAGGATAGTGTTAATGTGCGGGGATTGCTGGTCGGCACGGACTCGGTGGGCCGAAGGGCCAGTTTCCGCGCTATATCTCTAAACTAAACAATACTGAAGGTTGACACTCAATACAGTGCATTGTCAGATGCCAAATTTTGGGTAAAATATTAAATTGAGTTTCATCTGTTCATTTAGATAGTTTAAAATATCTTGTCCGAGTTTGACGATGATGGTGTCCTGAGCAATAATTATCACTTGGTCTGTATCATTTAAAAGATTACTTAATCATCATTGTTTATAGGTACTTAACACTCACAGAATAACTGCTACAACTCATTGACAACATGAGAGTGCCCTTCAGCAGAATCTTACTGGCCTCCTCCTTCTCCTGTTGCTCTGTCCACTCATCCTCTTGTCCTCTCCCCCCCTTCTGCCGCTTCCTCCTCCTATGGCCGCCGTGTGGGCAAGTTGGGCCAAAGGGCCTGTTTCTACATTCTATCACTCTCTGACTCTGAGTCACCGACGTGCTCCACCTTGGAAGCTGTTGGTTATAGCGGGAAAGAAGGTGGAGGAGGCGGCGTTGGAGCGGGAAGTGGATAAAGCGGCAGCCGACAGGTAGAAGCAAAAGCTGGTGAGAGGGGAGGGTCCCCTATAATGACTGAGCACATCCTGTTGGTGGCTTGGAGACAGCGCTGCTGGCCAGGGACCACACTATGAGCCGCAACAACAGCCGTGTCAACCGGACCGTGCAGTGGGTGAAGAGTCAAGTCAAGTTTATTTGTCAGTGTAAGAAAATAACTGCAGATGCTGGTACAAATCGATGGTATTTATTTCACAAAATGCTGGAGTAACAGCAGGTCAGGCAGCATCTCAGGAGAGAAGGAATGGGTGACGTTTCGGGTCGAGACCCTTCTTCAGTCTGATGAAGGGTCTCGACCCGAAACGTCACCCATTCCTTTTCTCCTGAGAAGTTTATTTGTCACATACATATACCAGATGTGCAGTGAAATGAAAGTGGCTACTCCTGTGGATTGTGCTAAACTACAAAACAGAAAACATGGCTCGCTAGTGCCATGTCAGAAGTGAACTTGCCCAATAACAACTCCCAATTTACTCTCCCTAGTTCCTGTCTAATAATGCTATAAACTCCAATTTAGTACCTTCCCCCAAGATCCATACTTACCCTTGTTCACAACTAAAAATCTATGGATTGTTTTGACTGTTCCAAAAATGCTCTTCCTCTAAAACACTGACAAACCTCTTCCAATAAAGAACAATGTATCATTTTCTTCCAAATTACTTGCTTTGCCTGCATATTAATAGCCAATAATCTTTATGCATGTACACCCAGATTTCTCTAATGACTAATACCTTTTAATCTCGCACTATTTAAAAAATAATTGCCTTTCAGATTTTTCTGCACAACTTCATCTTTCTATTCATTAAATTCCCAATATCCATTCACTTAAGATAGGGACAAAATGCTGGAGTAACTCAACAGGTCAGGCAGCATCTCTGGAGAAAGGGATTAGGTGATGTTTTGTGTCCGAACCTAAACGTCGCCTATTCCTTTTCTCCAGAGATTGCTGACTGACGTGCTGAGTAACTCCAGCATTTTGTGTGAATCTTTGGTATAAACCAGCATCTGCAGTTCCCCCCTTTCCGTTTTCTTAACCTGTCTGCTTCTTCACAAAGGTTCTCTTCATCCTCCTCTTGGCCAATTGTGCCACCCTTTATGGTCAGTAAACTTAGACCTGGGACTTCAGCATTGATGAAGCATCCCACCAGGCACTCCCTGCCAACTTGGAAATGACCCTTTTATCCCTACTCCCTAATTCCTTGAAGGTGAATGGTTAAACCGGTGACAGAAATATACAGATTATTTGGGCAAATGGGTTGTTAGTGCTCAAACCCTCCAAGTACTGTAGTGGAGGAATCCTGTCCCGTGTCACAGGCTAGTTGTGGTTTTTTGCCATTACTTGAATTTTCAGTTTCTGAATTGCATCTTGACTCAAACGTTGTGACTTTTTTTCAGGTAAAGAAAGAGAACACAATTTGCAACCTGGAGATAATGTGGAGGTTTGCGAGGGTGAATTGATAAACCTACAAGGGAAAGTTTTGAGTGTGGAAGGCAATAAGATTACAATTCTTCCCAAACACGAGGATCTGAAGGTACTAATAATTTAGCCGAGACGTATTTAAGAGCAACTCGTCTCTACTTGTGAATGAGCACTGACTGTTTATTAACAATAGATGCTTGTATTTGTGTCCAATGCAATCTGTTCAGTTACTTGTAGCACCAGCTTTTAAAAGGAAATATAATAAAAAGGAACTGCAGATGCTCATTTATATCAAAGATAGACACAAAATGCAGGAGTAACCTAGCATTTTGTGTCCAGGTTTTAAACTGAACCAGATTGTCCAAAAATAAATGATAGTTTGTATGTGTATATATTGAAAGTAGTAATAGATTGTTTTTATCACTTGCATATTTAAATAGGAGAAATACATTTGTTTACGATATGATACGATAGAACTTTATCCTAGGAGGGAAATTGATCTGCCAACAGTCACAGCACATAAGATACATGATCTTATTAACTGTAGCTGGCAAACTAAGTAAAACTGAACTCCTCCTGAAAGGATGACTCTGGAGAGACCAGTAATATTGTAAAACCCATTTTAGTTCAGGAACTTTTCTGTTAAGTTCCTTGCATAAATCTTAGATATACTGGTGATCTCTTAGCTGAATGTCAGTGCATTGGGAGGGTGAAAAATCATGTAGAAAAAAATCTAACCTCAAAGTGATTGCTATCTTTTGCAAGGATGTTATTGGTAAATCGTGTCAGGCCAAAATGGGCACTGACTTCAAGAAAAGTGATTCAACTTAACATGTTGAAACAAAAAAATGCTGGAAATACTTCAAGTAGCATCTGTGAAGAGTGAAACAGTTTTAACATTTGTGAAAAGATTTTCAACCTAAAGCATTAACCCTCTCTCCTCACTTATGCTGCTGAGTGCTTCCAGCATTTTCTGATTTATTTATTTCAGATTTGCTTTGTCTACAGTTTTTTGGGGGGGTTTTCACTTTGATATTTGTTTATTTCCAGGATCCTTTAGAGTTTCCAGCCCATGAATTGCGTAAATATTTCAAAATGGGAGACCATGTGAAGGTGATAGCAGGGCGGTACGAGGGAGATACAGGACTGATTGTACGCGTCGAGGAGAATTTTGTCATTCTATTCTCAGACCTGACCATGCACGAGGTAATATTTTGTACACGACATATTCTGAAATTGCATCCTATTTTAAAGAAATCATGATTTATGGTGAACAGTAATGTAGGAAAATAACTGCAGATGAAGGTATCACAAAATGCTGGAGTAACTCAGCGGGTCAGGCAGCATCTCATGAGAGAAGGAATGGGTGACATTTCGGGTCGAGACCCCTCTTCAGTCTGAAGAAGGGTCTCGACCCGAAACGTCACCCATTCCTTCTCTCCCGAGATGCTGCCTGACCTGCTGAGTTACTCCAGCATTTTGTGAATAAAACGAATTGTTCAGCGATATGATGTTCACCGAAAATTTCACATCCTGTATTTGTTTGTAACACCTCTTGCTTTTAGACAATAGACAATAGACAATAGACAATAGGTGCAGGAGTAGGCCATTCAGCCCTTCGAGCCAGCACCGCCATTCAATGCGATCATGGCAATAGACAATAGACAATAGACAATAGGTGCAGGAGTAGGCCATTCAGCCCTTCGAGCCAGCACCGCCATTCAATGCGATCATGACTGATCACTCTCAATCAGTACCCCGTTCCTGCCTTCTCCCCATACCCCCTCACTCCGCTATCCTTAAGAGCTCAATCCAGCTCTCTCTTGAAAGCATCCAACGAACTGGCCTCCACTGCCTTCTGAGGCAGAGAATTCCACACCTTCACCACTCTCTGACTGAAAAAGTTCTTCCTCATCTCCGTTCTAAATGGCCTACCCCTTATTCTTAAACTGTGGCCCCTTGTTCTGGACTCCCCCAACATTGGGAACATGTTTCCTGCCTCTAATGTGTCCAATCCCCTAATTATCTTACATGTTTCAATAAGATCCCCCCTCATCCTTCTAAATTCCAGTGTATACAAGCCCAATCGCTCCAGCCTTTCAACATACGACAGTCCCGCCATTCCGGGAATTAACCTAGTGAACCTACGCTGCACGCCCTCCATAGCAAGAATATCCTTCCTCAAATTCGGAGACCAAAACTGCACACAGTACTCCAGGTGCGGTCTCACCAGGGCCCGGTACAACTGTAGAAGGACCTCTTTGCTCCTATACTCAACTCCTCTTGTTACGAAGGCCAACATTCCATTGGCTTTTTTCACTGCCTGCTGTACCTGCATGCTTCCTTTCATTGACTGATGCACTAGGACACCCAGATCTCGTTGAACTCCCCCTCCTCCTAACTTGACACCATTCAGATAATAATCTGCCTTTCTATTCTTACTTCCAAAGTGAATAACCTCACACTTATCTACATTAAACTGCATCTGCCATGTATCCGCCCACTCACACAACCTGTCCAAGTCACCCTGCAGCCTTATTGCATCTTCCTCACAATTCACACTACCCCCCAGCTTAGTATCATCTGCAAATTTGCTAATGGTACTTTTAATCCCTTCGTCTAAGTCATTAATGTATATCGTAAATAGCTGGGGTCCCAGCACCGAACCTTGCGGTACCCCACTGGTCACTGCCTCCCATTCCGAAAGGGACCCATTTATCCCCACTCTTTGCTTTCTGTCTGTCAACCAATTTTCTATCCATGTCAGTACCCTACCCCCAATACCATGTGCCCTAATTTTGCCCACTAATCTCCTATGTGGGACCTTGTTGAAGGCTTTCTGAAAGTCGAGGTACACCACATCCACTGACTCTCAATCAGTACCCCGTTCCTGCCTTCTCCCCATACCCCCTCACTCTGCTATCCTTAAGAGCTCAATCCAGCTCTCTCTTGAAAGCATCCAACGAACTGGCCTCCACTGCCTTCTGAGGCAGAGAATTCCACACCTTCACCACTCTCTGACTGAAAAAGTTCTTCCTCATCTCCGTTCTAAATGGCCTACCCCTTATTCTTAAACTGTGGCCCCTTGTTCTGGACTCCCCCAACATTGGGAACATGTTTCCTGCCTCTAATGTGTCCAATCCCCTAATTATCTTATATGTTTCAATAAGATCCCCCCTCATCCTTCTAAATTCCAGTGTATACAAGCCTAATTGCTCCAGCCTTTCAACATACGACAGTCCCGCCATTCCGGGAATTAACCTAGTGAACCTACGCTGCACGCCCTCAATAGCAAGAATATCCTTCCTCAAATTTGGAGACCAAAACTGCACACAGTACTCCAGGTGCGGTCTCACCAGGGCCCGGTACAACTTTGCTCCTATACTCAACTCCTCTTGTTATGAAGGCCAACATTCCATTGGCTTTCTTCACTGCCTGCTGTACCTGCATGCTTCCTTTCAGTGACTGATGCACTAGGACACCCAGATCTCGTTGAACATCCCCTCTTCCTAACTTTTCTGATGGCAAATCACATCTTGTCTAATTGAAAAAGCCTTTTGCCTGGTTCCAGTTTTGTCTCCATCCCAAACTATCTTAAGTTACTGGTAATTCCTGGGTTTAGTGGCACTGGCTAGAAACCTAGAAATAGGTGCAGGAGGAGGCCATTTGGCCCTTTGAGCCAGCACCGCCATTCATTGTGATCATGGCTGATCATCCACAATCAGTAACCCATGCCTGCCTTCTCCCCATATCCCTTGATTCCACTAGCCCCGGGAGCTCTATCTAACTCTTTTAAATTCATCCAATGAATTGGGCTCTACTGCCTTCTGTGGCAGAGAATTCCACAAATTCACAACTCTCTGGGTGAAAAGGTTTTTTCTCACCTCAGTTACTAGCAGATACTCCATTGCATTCTCTCCAGGTTACCACTATTCACTTAAAGTTATAAAGTGGCGTGCAACTTTTTTTCGCACCTCCTGCAATATCGAAGGTGATCCTGGAATATGGTATCTATACACTGAAACTCTCGTTTGTTTAATTGTTCCTGAACTGCAGCCAAAACGGTACATGATAGCGAGACAATTTTAGGCCCACCTTACTCACCGTCCCTTTGGTGCTAATGGAAGAAGTTTCATTGAAATTGGTGTTATATTTTAAAATGTATTTATATTTTAAAGTTTAAATCTATCTCCAAGGGAGGGAGGGGGGTGGAGGGAGGGGCGGAGGGTGGAAGGGAGGATAAGGGGGGTGGAGGGGAAGGGGGGGAGGAGAGGGGAGTGGAGGGGGGGAAGAAGAGGTTTGGGCCCAACGGGTCCACTTGGTCTAGTTCTTCATAATATTTTCTTAATGGGAGTACTTGCGATCAGTCACAACACCTCATCGGCTTCCCAGACCCTGGTCAATGCTCATCTGTTTTATTCTGTAAGAAAATATACACCTTGTGCATCAAGGCGGTTTGCGTGGTCACGTGGCTTTATGATGCACAGTTTCAAGCGATCCAATCCCGCTGTCTTTCAGCTGAAAGTGCTCCCGAGGGACTTGCAGCTGTGTTCGGAAACTGCATCCGGTGTGGATGCAGGGGGTCAGCACGAGTGGGGTGAACTGGTGCAACTCGATCCACAGACTATGGGCGTCATTGTCCGCTTGGAAAGAGAGACATTTCAGGTACGACATTTTGTTTTCAGACGATAGAAATTGTTTTTTTTAGGATGCATTATCCAAATGCATAGCTAACTAGTTAATGGCTATCTTGGAAGCATGCTACATATATAATTTATAGAGGCAGTACGTTCAATGATTGTTTTGTGACCTTTTAATGCAGAAATTTCTTAAGCAGTTGAAAATACTGGCTGTTAAAAGTAAAACCATTCCTTGTTCTTGGACCAAGTAATTTCTACTTGTCACCTGCAGATATTTCTTTCTTAGTCCAGGCAGCTGGCTGTAAATCCAATTCATCTGCAATTTTATACCATTACACTGATCTCTAACAACATTAAGTCTGATTCTATTTCTTACTTTGGGGCATTTTATGTGTGAGCTGTTGATGGCCTTGACTGTTTTGAAGAAACTGTTGTGTATCATAGTTGATGGCAAGTTGTTGGGACTCGGGCATTCCTTCCTCCAATAATCTGTCGTTTAGGACCTCATAAACGTGGGCCGGGAAGTGCAAGCTCTCCGGTCATGCAATGTTTGGCTTTTGCAGGTTCTTAATATGTACGGGAAGGTTATCACAGTACGACACCAGGCAATAACGCGGAAAAAGGACAATCGCTTTGCTGTGGCTCTGGACTCTGAGCAAAACAATATTCATGTGAAAGACATCGTCAAAGTCATTGATGGACCGCACTCTGTAAGTTTTGTTGTTTTTTCCGTAGGTCTACAAGAATAGTAATTGAAATAGTTGAGTCATAGATTCATAAAGAGCAAAACAGCACTCAGCGGCCCTTCAGCCTTCAACCGCCCATTTTATTTGTGCGGCACGGTGGCGCAGCGGTAGAGTTGCTGCCTTACAGCGAATACAGACTCAGGTTCGATCCTGACTACGGGCGCCGTCTGTACGGAGTTTGTACATTCTCCCCGTGACCTGTGTGGGTTTTCTCCGAGATCTTCGGTTTCCTCCCACACTCCAAGGACGTACAGGTATGTAGGTTAATTGGCTGGGTAAAAGGTAAAAATTGTCCCTAGTGTGTGTAGGATAGTGTTAGTGTGCGGGGATCGCTGGGCGGCGCGGACTCGGTGGGCCGAAGGGCCTGTTTCCGCGCTGTATCTCTAAATCTAAAAAAAAAAAAAAAATCTTTTAAAAAAAGTCCACAGCGACCATTAATCACCCATTTACACGAATCCTGTGAACGTTGATCTCGTTTGTAATTCTCCCCACATCTCATCAACCATAGATTCTACCACTCGCATACAAACTAGTGGTAGACCAACTTGGACGTCTTTGAGATGTGGGAGAAAACCCACAGGGTCACTTGGGGAATGTGAACATGCTACACATACCGCACCTGAGGTCATAGTTGTATCTGGATAGTTGGCATTGTGAGGCAGCAGCTTTATCGGTTGCACCTCTGTGCCTGGTTTGCCAAATGCACATGAAGTAGAAGCTCTACCACTGGAACTTCATCCAACGTCCATACTCAAAATACAATAGAAAAGACAACAGAGATCTGGAAGTGTAAAAGCTGTAGTAAATTAATTCAATTTGCAGTTTGAATTAATACTAAGTGAGAATTTACAGCCACTTGCAGCAATACTGAACAAAGCATTCAAAGTAAGCAGCAGTACCATGCATTTGTTGTATAGATACAGAAAAACATTCTAGTGCAAACTTGAAGAAACAATTGGTCATCTTTATTTTGGCACCATAAATGTTTGATTCTCAGCATGGTTAACAAGATTAGTTTACTGTTACATGTACCGAGGTATAATATATTACACTTAACTAAACGTTATTCCCTTTATCACGTTAAGTGGTATTCCAACTGTTCTCATGTCTCTGTACACTGGATGGCTTGATTGCAATCATGTATAGTCTTTCCGCTGACTAAGAAAATAACTGCAGATGCTGGTACAAATCGAAGGTATTTATTCATAAAATGCTGGAGTAACTCAGCAGGTCAGGCAGCATCTCAGGAGAGAAGGAATGGGTGACGTTTCGGGTCGAGAAGAAGGGTCTCGACCCGAAACGCCACCCATTCCTTCTCTCCTGAGATGTTGCCTGACCTGCTGAGTTATTCCAGCATTTTGTGAATAATCTTTCCGCTGACTAGTTAGTGCGTAATAAAAGCTTTTCACTGTACTTTGAAACACGTGACAATAAACGAAATTTATTTGGAGATAATTTTCTCATCTTCGATGTCATTAATGATTTTCTTAATTTATCTTTCTTGGATACTAGTGGATTTATTGTGTATGTTATGCACTTTATTGGTGTTCTTTTTGTAAATATTGTCGTTCTCCCATGCTTAGTTCACTCATTTTCACACAGAGTTCATGTAGTCACCCAGTTTCTATAAGTGAAATAAATGCGTAACTTTGGCCAAAATATACGGGCAAGTTGAATTTAACCGAATGTGTGTAAACCTGCAAACTAAATTAATTTTCAGGGCCGTGAAGGTGAAATTAGACACTTGTATCGTGGGTTTGCCTTTCTACATTGTAAGAAGTTGGTGGAAAATGGTGGCATGTTTGTTTGCAAAACTCGTCACTTGGTGCTTGCTGGCGGTGCGAAGGTAAGCAAATTAAAATATCAAGCGTATATTTCCTAAGGCGAGTTGAAAAGCCACGTACAACTCTGTGTCCAAAACAAAATGGTCTCGTAAATCTCCTTTAAACTTTATGGAGAAAATGCATGGGGTCACAGGGAGAACGTGCAAACTCTGAACAGACAGCAGCCCGTAGCCGGCAGGATTCAAACTTTCTTGTTCCCGAACTGTGGTTGTGAAAA
This sequence comes from Rhinoraja longicauda, assembly GCF_053455715.1. NCBI lineage: Eukaryota > Metazoa > Chordata > Chondrichthyes > Rajiformes > Arhynchobatidae > Rhinoraja > Rhinoraja longicauda. The sequence continues at coordinate 9,814,565 of NC_135993.1, forward strand.
CATATTCCATTTACTTTAAACTGGACCTTACTCTTGATCTTGCACGAAAATCGACATGGATCAATTGTTTACCAGAAAACATAAATACAATACAATACAATACAATATATCTTTATTGTCATTGTACAGGGGTACAACGAGATTGGGAATGCGCCTCCCATACGATGCAATAATTTAATTAATTTAAACAACAACAACCCAACGAAACAAATTGTAACAGTTTTAAGACAGAATAAAGTGCAAGTAGGTCTGTGCCGGTTTACTGTACGATGTGACCATCCGGCTCAGCAGGACCGGTTCATAGCAGCTATGGCCCTGGGGATGAAGCTGTTCCTGAGTCTGGAGGTGCGGGTGTAGAAGGCCTTGTATCGTCTGCCCGATGGTAGCTGTGTTCCGATGGTCCTCTGAGCTCTAAAACGTTGGAAGCAGCATATATTGGAGAAAAACAGTTGGCATTTCAGGCCAAACGTACTCCCTTGTGCTCTATGCTTCCGGCATCTTATGTTTTCTTTTGGATTTCGAGCATCAGTTTTTTTTTGGTATAATTCATCAAATTCATTGTTTCTATTACAGCCAAGGGACGTCACAAATTTCACAGTGGGTGGTTTTGCTCCTATGAGCCCCCGAATCAGCAGTCCAATGCACCCCAGTGGCGGTGGTGAGTGTACATTGTCACCATCTATATCTATATCTATATACTAAAACTCTCGTTTGTTTGTTTGTTCCTGAACTACAGCTAAAATGGTACACGATAGCACACACTTCTAGGCCCATCTTACTCTCCGTCGTCCCTTTGGTGCTAATGGAAGACGTTTCATTGAAATCGGTGTTATATTTTTAAAGTTATTCACATTTTAAAGTTTAAATCCATCTCCTAGGGAGATGGGAGGATAAGGTGGTTGAGGGGGATGGAGTGGCAGGGAGGGAGGGGGAGGAGAGGGTGCTGCACCAATGCAGGAGAGGTTTGGGCCCAACGGGTCCACTTGGTCTAATAGGGTCTTAAACTTGTTATGGTCCAACACACGGTGTTCGTATAAGCTGTCAAGGCACTATGCTCTCTTCCTGTCTTACCTGAGAACTATGCTTCCATCAGCACCATACAATTGGGGTTAAGGTGACACAACAGTTAATTTATTGGGCTAATAATCCAGGAACCTGATTGTGACCCAGTAACATGTTTAAAACACGCTTACAAAGTTCAGAAATTTAATATTTAATTGCAAGTCAATAAATAAATCTGTGTGGACACCGAAACCTGCAATTACTAATGAATGATCCGAGGTCCAATTTAACATTGGGCATTTTTGTGAGTAGTTTCACGGGACTAGCGTGAAATGTAAATTAAAAATTGCTGCGTATTTTAAATGTCTTGGAAGTCATAATTTGTTTTATTTCAATTGTATCTTGCTTTGCGTGCATTTACCCTATTTCCATGCTGACGTTTCATCTGTAATTGTGGCTTTGTGTGCATTGGACGTTTAGGGTGATTATATATTAAAGAGTTTTTATTTCCCACTGTGCAGTCAAATAATTGTTTATCCTGCAGCTCCTCGAGGTGGTGGGTTTGGAGGACAAGGGGGAATGGGCCGTGGTCGAGGACGCAGAGATAACGATTTGATTGGACAGACGGTTCGTATCTCACAAGGACCATATAAAGGTATGTCTGATAATAGACAACAGGTGCAGGAGTAGGCCATTCGGCCCTTCGAGCCAGCACCACCATTCAATATGATCATGGCTGATCATTCTCAATCAGTACCCCGTTCCTGCCTTCTCCCCATACCCCCTGACTCCGCTATCCTTAAGAGTATCTAGCTCTCTCTTGAATGCATTCAGAGAATTGGCCTCCACCGCCTTCTGAGGCAGAGAATTCCACAGATTCACAACTCTGACTGAAAATGTTTTTCCTCATCTCCGTTCTAAATGGCCTACCTCTTATTCTTAAACTGTGGCCCCTGGTTCTGGACTCCCCCAACATTGGGAACATGTTTCCTGCCTCTAACATGTCCAACCCCTTAATAATCTTATATGTTTCGATAAGGTCCCCTCTCATCCTTCTAAATTCCAGTGTATACAAGCCTAGTCGCTCCAGTCTTTCAACATATGACAGTCCCGCCATTCCGGGAATTAACCTAGTAAACCTACGCTGCACCAGAGACTTAAAATAACAGTTAGTGTTATTGTTTGCAGGTTTTGTGGTACTCAACATCTTGACCAGGCAGTGTTCAACTTCTGAACACTGCCTGGTAAAGATATTGAGTACCACAAAACCTGCGAACAATAACTGTTCCTGAAGGACAAATGTGTGTTCACTGTCTCTCCCATGTCAGGTTTTTAAAGTGTGCATCAATTTTTAAAAACAAAAAATTAACAACTCAATAATTGCAGTATAAAAATGGGAATAATTATTAGCCAATATATTTGTTGATAATTGAAGATCATGTTGACTGCTAGGCCAGCACTGTATCATAATGAATGAAGCTGAAATTGTTTTCTATTAACTCATTGAATAATGACCCTGTTGCAGGGCAACAGTATAGGCAATTGTCATGAAAGGGGGAACATAAGATGGTAGCTAGCTCTATATCCTCTTGGTCTATTCTGCCTTTTGATAAAATGTGCATGAACCTCCTTCTTCTCCCATCTTCTAAAGAGTTTGTAACCTTTGGTACCATTATTGAGCAAAATTCACCAGTCTCAGTTCTAAGACTTTAGTTTGGCCATTGGCCTGAATTTTCTTTGGGAATGGAATGTGGTACAGAATTCTTCCACTCCTGTTGGGGCCAAATTTCACTTTGGGTTAAGATGTTGATGAATAAAAAAAATTGAAACTCAGATGGTTCGGCTGTGATGAGAGATTGGAGAGGCTAGATCTGTTTCCCCTCGAGTGGCAGTAGTGTGAATTTTTTTAGATTTTCGATTTAGATTTCGAGATACAGTGCAGAAACAGGCCCTTCGGCCCACCGGGTCTGCGCCGCCCAGCGATCCCCGCACATTAACACTATCCTATACCCACTATGGACAATTTTTACATTTACCAAGCCAATTAACCTACGTACCTGTACGTCTTTGGAGGGTTAATTTCAAGGGTTAATGGTGACGTTTTTTTGTTGGAAGTTTTCATTGCCATATACTTTAGTTGTTTGATTGTTATTTGCCAGGTATCACTCTACACCTGAATGTGGACTAGATCTGACTGTAGATTAGATTTACCGTAGCTGCGCACGGAATTGAACTTCAGTGAAAGTTCAGTCATCAATCATAGGGGGCGCCACGGTGGCATAGCACTAGAGTTGCTGCCTTGCAGCGGCAGGAACCCGGGTTCAATCCCGGTGCTGTCTGTACAGTTTGTGCGTTCTTTCTCCCTGTGACCATGTGGGTTTTCTCCGTGTGTTCCGGTTTCCTCCCACACTCCAAAGACGTGCAGGTTTGTAGGTTAATTGGCTTTGGTAAAAATTGTGAAACGTCGCTAGTGTGTAGGATGGTGCTAGTGTGATCGTTGGTCGGCGCAGGCCCGGTGGACTGAAGGGGCTGTTTTCTCATTGTATGTCTAAAGTAAAGTGTAAAATGAATAATCTTACTTCAGTTCTTGGTTGAAAAGAGGTCATTAATAACACTGCCCTGAGGAGCACCAGCAGTGATGTTCTGGGCTGAGATGTTTGACCTCCTACATATCATATCATATCATATCATATCATATCATATCATATCATATCATATCATATCATATCATATCATATATATACAGCCGGAAACAGGCCTTTTCGGCCCTCCAAGTCCGTGCCGCCCAGCGATCCCCGTACATTAACACTATCCTACACCCACTAGGGACAATTTTTACATTTACCCAGCCAATTAACCTACATACCTGTACGTCTTTGGAGTGTGGGAGGAAACCGAAGATCTCGGAGAAAACCCACGCAGGTCACGGGGAGAACGTACAAACTCCTTACAGTGCAGCACCCGTAGTCAGGATCGAACCTGAGTCTCCGGCGCTGCATTCGCTGTAAAGCAGCAACTCTACCGCTGCGCTACCGTACATACTCTTATCTTGTGCTCGGTGTGACTGCAACCACTTGAGTCCCTTCCCCTTGATGTCCATTGACTTCAGTTTTACCAGGGCACCTTGATGCCACACTCCACCGAATGCTCCAAGCAAATCTCCTTGTTTTCACAGGTTACATTGGTGTGGTAAAGGATGCAACAGAATCTACTGCTCGAGTTGAGCTTCATTCCACTTGCCAGACCATTTCCGTCGATCGCCAACGCCTCACTACAGTGTAAGTATGGGATGTCTCTGAAAGAATTTCAAAGTATTGAGTCAGATGAATGCGCCTAATATACATAGGAATGCACTAAATCAAATTTGCTGAATCCTAATCCTAATGCTCATTGTGCCCAGAATGAGAGTGCGACCATCAGTGGTTCTAGACGTACGTCTCCAGCATGGGGTTTATCTGTGAGGCCTCCCCATGGGACAGACTAGAATAGCTAGCTGATCCTCATTGATGGGCTCAAAATGGAGGGTGACTGTTTGGAGTAATATACTGGTGAAACTAATCCAAGACACAGAATGAATTTCACAGGATTGAGGAGTATTGGTAAAGTAAATAGCAAGGGCTGAGTAGTTTTCCCCTGCTCCTAATTTGTATGTGGAACTGAGAATTGTTCAGACTGATCTTGGCTAATCTGACATTTTATGACCATTCTGAGATCTGCAAGGTTGAGATACAGTGTGTATACAAATTATATATTTTACCATTTATTTATATACTTTGATATTTAATATTTTATATTTAATATCACCATTAATTCCAAAGGCAGTGAAATAAATGATTTCTCATGGCATTTGTTTAGTAACTATTAAATGATTTATTGTTTGAATTCTATAGAGACTCAAAGAAGAAGGGTGGCTTGACATCTGCTTATGGTCGTACCCCTCTGTATGGCTCCCAAACCCCACTATATGGCTCCGGATCGCGGACGCCGATGTACGGCTCCCAAACACCCTTGCACGATGGTAAGATGGGGGTTTCCAACCATTCTTGTCAGTGGATTATTGTAGTAAATACTTGTCATCATTAACTAGGGATTTGGCTTTTCAGAAAGATATTGAGTCTGAAACATATTGAGCGTGAAGAAGGTTTCCGACCAGCAACGTAACCAATCATTTTTCTTCAGAGATGCTGCCTGACTCGCTGAGTTACTCCAGCATTTTGTATCTATCTTTGGTATAAACCAGGATCTGCAGACAATCCATGGATATGGTAGTGTAAGAAAATAACTGCAGATGCTGGTACAAATCGAAGGTATTTATTTCACAAAATGCTGGAGTAACTCAGCAGGTCAGGTAGCATCTCAGGAGAGAAGGAATGGGTGACGTTTTGGGTCGAGAGCCTTCTTCAGACTGATGGATATGGTAGCTGTGTATCAAATTTCACAGCCCACAAACACCTACTGCATGTTTACATCAAGCCGTGATCTTAATCACTGAAAGAATGAATGAATACTTTACTGTCACATGCCGGCTGACTGAGGATCAAGTTTCAGGCATGAGAGAAAAGAATGATTGAATTGTGGCGCGTCGAGAAAGGCCCGAAATAAAGGCGAGGAGCCGGGTATTTCGGGAGGTTTGGTTTTATTACGGTTGTCAGACTGGTCAAGTCCCAAGGGTCGGGCCATACCACTACCGACCCCTCGGCACGGGAATGGACCGGTCCAGGGGGGCGGCCCTTTGCTACGGATATAAAGGGCGAGGTTTTGGGCGCAAAGTTATTCCAGCAGACTTGACCGGTCTGACAACCGTAATAAAACCAAACCTCCCGAAATACCCGGCTCCTCGCCTTTATTTCGGGCCTTTTTCGACACGCCACAGAATGTTCAAACCTCAAACCCAGCACCAAGTTGTTATGCAGCGGTGATAGCGTTCCTCTTGAGGCTTCTGAAACTTGATCCAGCTGCTACTTCCAATGTTGTCTCTGTAAAATCTTCCAAGTATCGTGCCTGGAACATGCTATAGGAGGTGGTGGTGGAGGCCGATACAATAGTGGCATTCAAGTGTCTTTCCGATAGGCACAGGGAATGGAGGGATATGGATTATGTACAGGCAGTTTATCTTGCCATCATGTTCAGTACAGACACAGTGGGCAGAAGGGCCTGTTCCTGTGCTGTACTGTTCTATGTTCTAAAAGAACGTGGCCGCTGTGAAACGCAGAGCAGGAAGACATGCCTGGCAGGTCAGGATGTGCATTCCCCTATTCGCAAAGGAAGACAATAAACAATGCACTGGGCTGAATGGCCTCCACATTGGTTGTACTTTGTAATGGTCTTTGTCTCGGAGCTCCATTCTGACCACTTCATTGTATTCCCGCTAGAATTGATGCAGAATCTTCAGAGCTACAGAATCCAAAATAACTGCAGAGAAAATGTCCTTGAAGATCATGCTGTCTCAGACTAATTTTCTGTTTTTTTCCAGGGAGTCGAACCCCTCATTATGGTTCCCAGACACCAGTTCACGATGGCAGCAGAACACCGGGACAGAGCGGTGCTTGGGATCCTAACAATCCCAACACACCCTCCAGGTTAGCAACTCTGGAGACATTAATGGCACTGTACAATTTGACTTACAAAACAAATTAATATTAAAACTGTACAAATTGAATTACAGGTAGTTCTGCTATAGTTGCATTCCTACGAAATCTTGTATTATAAAAAAATCACATAAATGGGGAAAAAGGGGGTAAGGGGACCTTTCACCGTCCTGGAACGTGGCAATTTCAACAGCCTGGCAGCGGGATATTAAAATATTAAAGGCTGTACGATACAATATTTAATAGAGTATCATTACACAAGTATCAATAAAAGTAATTGCTTGACAATTTCAATGACACCATCAATTAACTGACACACCCTGACCATGGTCATTACTGCAGGGAGGTTGCAAGGAAACTTGTTTTTTTTCTGCTTGTTAATTTGCCAAATTACAGTGGTTCTCTACTTCCTGATTGAAATTGTGTTATAATTAATTTGGCCTGATTAATACAATGGTGTTCCCTAGTTCACCAATCGTGTTAGATCCAATTCGTGTTATAGAAACAAGCATTATAGCAGAACAGCATGTACTGATTTTATCTTTTCACGTGATTTACGTGCATTTTAATTCTTTGTAAATGCAGCTTATTTTGTTTGCTTTTCTGCCACTGCTGCAATTAGCCATTATATATTTTTTAATTGATCTTGCAGGAACGATGAAGATTACGATTTCCCTTACGATGATGAACCCACGCCGTCTCCGCAGGCATACGGTGGAACACCCAACCCACAAACTCCCGGCTATACAGATGTTCCATCTCCACAGGTTAATCCTCAATACAACCCTCAAACCCCTGGAACACCAGCAATGTAAGCACTTGAAAATTCCATTATTGATTAATCAATTATAGTATTGGTTTCAAAGATGGGACGTTTTATCTCTTTATATCCCTGGATGTATCTATAGGGGCTACTGAGATTAATACATATGCAGAAGTAGACCATGGAGAATTTACAACAGAGAAACGGGCCATTTGTCCATTGATCTATGCTAGTATTATTTTCCATGTGTACCTCCATTAAGGAAGGTTCCATAATATCACCTATCCATGTTCTCCAGAGATACTGCTTGACCCGCTAAGTTACTCCAGTGCTTTGTGCTTTGCTAAAAATTCCAGCATCTGGAAGTTAACTAGAAGCTTGCTAAATAAATTAGACAGGAAGGAATAATAGGGAGAGGCAGTTCTGTGTGTCTCCCGATAATTCTTTCCTGTCTGTTAATGAGCAAGCTCCCTTTCGAGGAGCTGGTGGGTGAATTGGGGAAGTAATTTTAGTCTGAAGAAGGGTCTCGACCCGAAACGTCACCCATTTCTTCTCTCCCAAGATGCTCCCTGTCCTGCTGAGTTACTCTAGCATTTTGTGTCTACCTTTAATTTTAGAATGATTTCAGTTGAAATACTGCTGACTGTTACTTGTATGAAAAGGTTGTTCATATGAATTAATGAGGTCTATCACCTGTTTATTTTTCAGGTATAACACCGACCAGTTCTCTCCCTATGCAGCTCCTTCCCCCCAAGGATCTTATCAGCCCAGCCCCAGTCCGCAGAGTTATCACCAGGTTGCACCGAGTCCAGTGGGCTATCAGAATACTCACTCACCCGCCAGCTACCACCCAACACCTTCACCCATGGCATACCAGGTACATCTTGAGTCAGAACGTTTGTGCATCTTGTGCACGTCTACTAATCAGAACAGTTTTGACTGTGTTGGGTTCGCTTAACTGTACAGACGCTAGGATTCTGTAACTGGTTTGTCAGCACTTGTATGTCAACAGGGACAATTCAGTCTGAAGAAGGGTCTCGACCCGAAACGTCGCCCATTCCTTCTCTCCTGAGATGCTGCCTGGCCTGCTAGTTACTCCAGCATTTTGTGAATAAATACCTTCGATTTGTACCAGCATCTGCAGTTATTTTCTTACATTACATGAAAGAAATAGGAGCAGGCGTAGATTATATGTCCCTTTAATATTATTCTGCCATTAATTGTCATGGCTAATCTTCCACCAGCACTACCCCCATAACCCTTGAATGTCCAGAAATGTATCAATCTTTGAATGAACACAATATGAGTCTCCATTTTCTTCCTCCCCTCCTAAGTATTTGAGGCATTCATTATGCCACACTTGTGGCTGTGAGCAACCAACATTACAAGAATAGGAGCAGTGTTAAGCCACTAAGCCTCTCACGCCTGCCCGGTCATTCAGTCTGATCGTGGATGAGCTATGCTGGCTTCAAGTGCTCCATTGCGCCAGTTCTCTGTAGACCTCAGATCCATGATATTCTAGCAATTTATGTACCTCCATCTTAAATGCTTAATGATCTGAGAGACATGCTTGAAGACCCAAGAGAAAAACTCACATGCTCTGTTGCTCATTTATACCTGTGATGAGACACTATTCTATGCTTTATATAATGCGCCTACTCGAAGAGGTAGTTTTTAAAAAATAGTTTTCATTTTGAAGGGGCACTGATGGTTGATGGAGTTAAATTATTGTTTCGAAGGTAGTGTAAATAACATGAAGAACACAGAGTTTTTCTACTTGTATTCTTAAAGTATGTTTTGTGTTCCAGGCAAGTCCAAGTCCAAGCCCTGTCGGGTACAGTCCAATGACACCTGGAGCCCCATCTCCTGGTGCATACAATCCTCATACCCCAGGTTCCAACATCGATCAGGGCTCGAACGACTGGGTAACAACAGATATCATGGTGAAAGTCCGCGACACATACCTGGACGCACAGGTTGTAGGGCAGACGGGCGTCATCCGCAGTGTGTCGGTACGTACTATTCTGTATCGTTGTCTTGGAGCACAAGAGCAGGCCCTTCAGCCCACTATATCCAGGCTGACCATGAAGTACCATTTATACTAATCCCTTTTACCGACACTTAGACTGTAACTTTTTATGTATTTTCATTTCAAGTGCTCTTCCAGATACTTATTTAAATGTTCATAGAGCCATACAGTGTGGCAACAGGTCTTTCAGCCCAACTCGTCCTTGCTGGCCAAGTTGCCCCATCTGAGCTAGTCCCTATTGCCATATCCCTCCAAACCTTTCCTATCCATATGCCTTGTAAATGCAGATAGACACAAAATGCTGGAGTAACTCAGCGGGTCAGGCAGCATCTCTGAAGAGAAGTTTTGGGTCGAGACCCGTCTGAAGAAGGGTCTCGACCCGAAACGGCACCCATTCCTTCTCCCGAGATGCTGCCTGTCCCGCTGAGTTACTCCAGCATTTTGTGTCTACCTTCGATTTAATCCAGCATCTGCAGTGTTTTTTTCCGACACACTATGCCTTGCAAATTCTGTTATTTTACCCATCCCAACTATCTCCTCTGGTAGCTCATTCCATATACCCACCTCCATTGACTCGTGCAGTGAAAAGCCGTACTCAAGTGGTAGGGGAGGGGAATGTTCACTGCAATGCATTTGCTGAAATGAGTTTGATGAAAGCTTGGATCATTTTTACCCCTGCAGGGTGGACTGTGCTCTGTATATTTATCGGCCACTGACAAGGTTGTCAGCATCTCGGGCGAGCACCTTGAACCAGTCACTCCTGTGAAAAATGATAAGGTAAGAGCCAATTAGTTGGAGTCAGAGGCATCCACGCTGACCAAGTCCCTATTTAGATCAAAGGTTTCAACGGTCTTTTATTGTCACATGCACCAATTAAGGTACAGTGATATTTGCATTACCATACAGCCATACGGAGAAAAAAAAAAGCTAAAGATACACTAGATAAAAGTTAACATAAACATCCACCTATAGCGGGTTCCCCACATTCCTCACTGATGGAAGGCAAAAAAGTCCAATCTTCTTCTTTATCCTTCTGTGGTCGGGACAGTCGAACAAATGGACAAAGACCCATCATTTATTTATTTGCCTCTGTACTCCACAATTTGAGATTTGTAATAGAAAAAAATCACATGGTTAAAGTGCATATTGTCAGATTTTATTAAAGGTCATTTTTATACATTTTGGTTTCACCATGTAGGATTTACAGCAGTGTTTATACATCGTCCCCCCATTTCAGGGCACCATAATGTTTGGGACACATGGCTTCACGGGACAATTGTAATTGCTCAGGTGTGTTCAATTGCCTCAATGCAGGTATAAAAGAGCTCTCAGCACCTAATCTTTCCTCCAGTCTTTCCATCACCTTTGGAAACTTTTATTGCTGTTTATAAACATGAGGACCAAAGTTGTGCCAATGAAAGTTAAAGAAGCCATTATGAGACTGAGAAACAAGAATAAAACGGTTAGAGACATCAGCCAATCCTTAGGCTTACCAAAATCAACTGTTTGGAACATCATTAAGAAGAAAGAAAGCACTGGTGAGCTTACTAATCGCAAAGGGACAGGCAGGCCAAGGAAGACCTCCACAGCTGATGACAGAAGAATTCTCTCTATAATAAAGAAAAATCCCCAAACACCTGTCCGACAGATCAGAAACACTCTTCAGGTGTGGATTTGTCAATGACCACTGTCCGCAGAAGACTTCATGAACAGAAATACAGAGGCAACACTGCAAGATGCAAACCACTGGTTAGCCGCAAAAATAGGATGGCCAGGTTACAGTTTGCCAAGAAGTACTGAAAAGAGCAACCACAGTTTTGGAAAAAGGTCTTGTGGACAGATGGGATGAAGATGAACTTATATCAGAGTGATGGCAAAAGCAAAGTATGGAGGAGAGAAGGAACTGCCCAAGATCCAAAGCATACCACCACATCTGTGAAACACGGTGGTGGGGGTGTTATGGCCTGCGCGTGTATGGCTGCTGAAGGTACTGGCTCACTTATCAATTGATGATACAACTGCTGATGGTAGTAGCATAATAAATTCTGAAGTGTATAGACACATCCTATCTGCTCAAGTTCAAACAAATGCTTCAAAACTCATTGGCCAGCAGTTCATTCTACAGCAAGACAATGATCCCAAACATTGCTAAAGCAACAAAGGTGTTTTTCAAAGCTAAAATATGGTCACTTCTTAAGTGGTCAAGTCAATTTACCAGATCTGAACCCAATTGAGCATGCCTTTTATATGCTGAAGAGAAAACTGAAGGGGACTAGCCCCCAAAACAAGCATAAGCTAAAGATGGCTGCAATACAGGCCTGGTAGAGCATCACCAGAGAAGACACCCAGCAACTGGTGACGCCCATGAATCGCAGACTTCAAGCAGTCATTGCATGCAAAGGGTATGCAACAAAATACTAAACATGACTACTTTCATTTACATGACATTGCTATGCCCCAAACATTATGGTGCCCTGAAATGGGGGGGACTCAGTATAAACACTGCTGTAATTTCTACATGGTGAAACCAAAATGTATAAAAATGGCCTTAATTAATATCTGACAATGTGCACTTTAACCGCATGTGATTTTTTTCTGTTACAAATCTCAAATTGTGGAGTACGGAGGCAAATAAAGAAATGATGGGTCTTTGTCCCAAACATTATGGAGGGCACTGTAAATAATTGATGGGACCGCCCAGAAAAAGTTTATTGGAGATGGACATTAGTCAGGTTACCAAGAGCTCTCTTTTCCAGTGGACTTATTCTAAGAGTTTGGAACCTTACAAAAAATGTTAGATGGAAGAGTCAGTTATATATTTGGTCCCTCTGCTAATTCCCAAAGTAATTTGGTACCTTGGCTGAAATACTGGGTACGTTATTGAGATACCAGGTATTGTGTGTATGTGTGTGTGTGTGTGTGTGTGTGTATATATGCATATATATATGTACTTGTGAATAAGTGTATATATACACACTGAACTTTTTCTCTCGTTTATCATATTCTTTACAGTGTACTATGTTTACATATTCTGTAGTGCTGCAACAAGTAAGAATTTCATTGTTCTATCTGGAACCCATGACAATAAAACACTCGTGACTCTTGACAATGAAGAGTGTCTGATCGGCAGCAGAACAACGAGCACTAAATGCTACGGATCGGATCTCTGGGAGATTCTCCATGTCAGGGCAGGGTTTAAAAGTACAATTCCAACAGGATCTTGCTGACTGCCTATGTAATCATTTGTCTACCCACAGGTGAAGGTGATTCTGGGTGAAGATCGGGAGGCTACAGGCATGCTATTGAGTATTGACGGTGAGGATGGGATTGTCCGCATGGAACTGGATGAGCAGCTGAAGATCCTCAACCTGAGATTTCTTGGGATCCTGAATGAAGAAGGAACAGCGTCATCTGGAAAAGATGTATATAGTCGGAAGTAATAGAACTCTCTTCTGTGAAGTTTTGTTCAGATTTTTAGGTTTCCTTCTATTCTTGTGTTTTTGCTTTGATAATGTCTTGCTTATTGTGGGCAGATTTTAGCAGTGGTTGTCAAAAAAGACCAAAAATAGCAACAATTAGTTATTTGAGTAAATGGAATAATGCATTTAAATTGATAGTGCAAAGAAAAGTGGCCGTACATTTTATAAGAAACCTGTTTGAGACTTAAATGGGTAAATAGTGATTATTTTTTTGTTGCATAAGGCAGTTTGCGTGAAAGGGGTAAAAAGAGTTTACCGTTTGACTGAAGATAAATACTTTTTGTAGCAATGGAATAGTACTTCAGGAACATGCTAAAACCTATTTTTGTAATAAGAGCACTTGAGTAGATGAGAGAGGGCACATGAAAAAATAGACAATTTTGACAAAAGAATGCTACAATTATTTTTTAAACAAGATAGTTCAAAATCGTTGTTTGTGTAAATTTAAAGCTTTATATGTTGCCACTTGTTTTCAAAAGATTTGAAGATGCTTTGAAAACCACGTTGGATATTCCATTTTCAAGAATAAATCTCCAGACGTTTGGAGCAGCTTTAGAAATAAGAACGAAATGTTTTAAGAAACACTAGGCAGGTCGGGTAGCGTCTGTGGAGAGAGAAATTGAGTTAACTTTTCATCGGAACTGCATAAAGTTGGAGACAAGGCAACATCTGGAGGTTATATGGAGGTTAGACGGGATTAAATGACAGAAATCCCAGTTTATTCCTCACACCTCAGTTCCTAATTCTCCGGATTTCTTTGGATTGCATTCATTTTGTAAAAAGTCACAATACAAAATTTGGGCCACATCAGTGTTCCAGTATTGCTTATGATTTTCCATCTGTGGTCTTATCAGTGTCAAGAGGCACTGAGCGATGTCTCAACGGCCAGCAATGAAGAATTTTCAGAGAGGCTGTTATTATTGAGTTGCCCGTGCAGAAAGTGCAGGTGTCAATGGTTGTAGCTTTTAAAAGGCCTAGCACAGATGAGGTTTTGCCCCAGATCCTGTGGACAGATTCTGTGCTTTGTGGCCAGAGGTAATTTTGTGAGGTATCTGCATATGTCAGACAAGATAAACTGACAGATCGTTTCCAGAAGGCTCGAATCTGCTTGCTATTTCTCCAGCAATTGTGCTTTTAAGGTTTCAAAATTACTGTTTGATTAATACATTAAGTTTCTGCAGCTTCCTTCCCCATGTCAGTTAGCATCATGGAAATATAGTCCAAAGCTTAAAGAGATCTCAGAAAAAAAGACTTGGAGTACCGCAACGGGTCAGTGTATCTCCAGAGAAAATGAATCGGAGACATTTCAGGTCGAGACCCTTCTTCGGACCCTGAAGAAGAGTCCTGACTCGAAACATCATCTATCCATGTTCTCCAGAGATGCTGCCTGACCTGCTAAGTTACTCCAGCATTTAGCGTCTTTTTTTGTAACCAGCATCTGCAGTTCCTTGTTTCGACAAGAGATCTCAGAACCTTAATTCTAATTTTATTGCATACATATTCCATAAATATATTATTAAAACAAAAGTTAACTTGGGAAAACATCTGCCCTAAAATTTCCATTTTGGGCTGGTGTACAGTTTTGAAACACCATCAATTGGAAATGTTGCAAATGATAAACCCAGTTTTATTCAACCATTAGATCTCCAGGCTAATTTTATTGAACAATGCCCATTGCTAGGATCTGCTTCTGCTGACTTGTTTACTAAATGTTACCTAATGTAAAATGTGTTTCTGTGGTTTGGGAATACCATTCGTATGGCGAAAACCGAAACCTGTTTGAGACTTAAATGGGTAAATAGTGACTATTTTTTTGTTGCATAAGGCAGTTTATGCGTGAAAGGGGTAAAAAGAGTTTACCATTTGACAGTGAAGAAAAATACTTTTTGTAGCAATGGAATGGTACTTCAGGAACATGCTAAAACCTATTTTTGTAATAAGAGCACTTGAGTAGATGAGAGAGGGCACATGAAAAAATAGACAATTTTGACAAAAGAATGCTACAATTATTTTTTAAACAAGATAATTCAAAATCGTTGTTTGTGTAAATTTAAAGCTTTATATGTTGCCACTTGTTTTCAAAAGATTTGAAGATGTTTTGAAAACCACGTTGGATATTCAATTTTCAAGAGTAAATCTCCAGACGTTTGGAGCAGCTTTAGAAATAAGAACGAAATGTTGGAAACACTCGGCAGGTCGGGTAGCGTCTGTGGGGAGAGAAATTGAGTTAACTTTTCATCTGACCTGCATAATTGGAGACAAGGCAACATCTGGAGGTTATATGGAGGTTAGACGGGGTTAAATGACAGAAATCCCAGATTATTCCTCATACCTTAGTTCCTAATTCTCCAGATTTCTTTGGATTGCATTCATTTTGCAAAAAGTCACAAAACAAAATTTGGGCCACATCAGTGTTCCAGTATTGCTTATGATTTTCTATCTGTGATCTTATCAGTGTCAGGAGGCACTGAGCGATGTCTCAACAGCCAGCAATGAGAGGCTGTTATTATTGAGTTGCCCATGCAGAAAGTGCAGGTGTCAATGGTTGTAGCTTTTAAAAGGCCTAGCACAGATGAGGTTTTGCCCCAGATCCAGTGGACAGATTCTGTGCTTTGTGGCCAGAGGTAATTTTGTGAGGTATCTGCAGATGTCAGACAAGATAACGTGACAGGCCATTTCCAGTAGGCTCGAATCTGCTTGCGATTTCTCCAACAATTGTGCTTTTAAGGTTTCAAGATTACTGTTTGATTAATACATGAAGTTTCTGCAGCTTCCTTCCCCATGTCAGTTAGCATCATGGAAATATAGTCCAAAGCTTAAAGAGATCTCAGAAAAAAGACTTGGAGTACCGCAACGGGTCAGTCTGTATCTCTAGAGAACATCGATCGGAGACATTTCAAGTCGAGACCCTTCTTCGGACCCTGAAGAAGAGTCCTGACTGGAAACATCTTCTATCCATGTTCTCCAGAGATGCTGCCTGACCT
This sequence comes from Rhinoraja longicauda, assembly GCF_053455715.1. NCBI lineage: Eukaryota > Metazoa > Chordata > Chondrichthyes > Rajiformes > Arhynchobatidae > Rhinoraja > Rhinoraja longicauda. The sequence continues at coordinate 9,830,410 of NC_135993.1, forward strand.
GCTAAGTTACTCCAGCATTTAGCGTCTTTTTTTGTAAACCAGCATCTGCAGTTCCTTGTTTCGACGAGATCTCAGAACCTTAATTCTAATTTTATTGCATATATATTCCATAAATATATTATTAAAACAAAAGTTAACTTGGGAAAACATCTGCCCTAAAATTTCCATTTTGGGCTGGTGTACAATTTTGAAACAATATCAATTGGAAAAGTTGCAAATGATAAACCCAGTTTTATTCAACCATTAGACCTCCAGGTTAATTTTATTGAACAATGACCACTGCTAGGATCTGCTTCTGCTGACTTGTTTACTAAATGTTACCTAATGTAAAATGTATTTCTGTGGTTTGGGAATACCATTCGTATGGCCAATATTTGAGCTTGTAAACCCATTTGCTCCAAATAGAGTCAATAAAAAAGACTTGCAGATCTTAAGGTATTGTGTTGTACTTGTGGAGAAGGCTGCTCTTTAAGATGACTTACTGTTTTTCAGTAGTGGTTGTTCTAATTGGGGTGGTAGCCTCCTGATACCGATGCCAATGTGGGCTTTGACAGCGGGTAACAAATTGTTGAAATGTATGCATTTTTTATCCCATTCGTAGGATGAGAATTTAAACCTGGATTAGGACCAGATGGCCCCCTGAGCTTACTCTGCTCTTTAGAAAGGTTGGAGCAGAGCTTCCCATGCTCCCCACTCCCACATATTTCTTGATCCCTTTGCATCCATACATTTATTTCTCCGAGTTAAAGACAAACTGCTGGAGAAACTCAGCGGGTCAGGCAGCATCTTTGGAAGGAAATGGACAGATGACAATTTGGATCAGAGCCCATCTTCAGACTGATGGAGTCTCATTCTTCCATGCTCCATCCTCTTCTAGTTTTAGGCTAAATTGGTTTGTTTTGTATTCACGATTCCAGCATCTGCAGCCTCTTGTGTCTCCAACCTATTTCCTTGCTTTGCATTTCCTAATCTTCTAGGTATTACAGCCCTCCAAGGTAGAACATTCAGAAGATTCCCAACCATTGGATTGAAGAAATCTCCCTTCTCTCAGTCCTAATCACTGGACAAGTATCTTGCCTGACATAAGTAGAAGCAGTTTCTAACCTGCAGACATGGAATCAATTAAAAAACTGAATACTTGGACGTAATTACAAGTGAGGTTAACTAATTGGAAATGCTGCAGAATAAATTGGTTTTAGCCTCTGACTCAACTCTGCTGGTTCGGTGATGTTTTTACTTACTCTTGGGTGAGACCAAGGTGGGGATTCTAATGCAATCTGTGTGCTCACATTAGAACTGCAGTCCATCTCATTTACAAATGTTTCAAAATTAGTGGGAAACTGAAGTAGGCAAAGGAAAAATACTACATCTACTACTTCTGGAACGAGAGTTTTTCTTGTCCTTGCACCAGTAAAATGGCTGAGGTGTTGACATCATGTCCTGTATTAAGAGCATTGGTTTGCTCTGCCTTTCCCTGCCAACAAAGCAACCATGTCCAATGAAGTGAGATAAGTAACCAAAACATGGTCAGAGCGGTAAGTTTTAAGCACAATCATGGAGAAGGGAAAATTTAAGGATAATTGTGGCACCAGATTCAGCCTTCAGGATGTGGTATAGGCAATAGTTCAGGACTGAAGAACATAGAATAGTATAGCACAGGAACAAACCCTTCAGCACACACTGCTGAATATTGTGCCAAAATAAACTCGTCTCTGCCTGCATGTGATCCATATCCTTTCATTCCCTGCATATCCCTGTGCCAATCTAAAAGCCTCTAAAACCACTTTCATCGCTACTTCCACCACTGGTGCTGGTCGTGCATTGCTGATGCCCATCACAGTGTTTAAATAAAAACTTGCCCCACATATCTCCTTTAAACTTTCCTCCACTAACCTTTAAAACTGCCCTGTAGTCTTCGACATTTTCACCCTGACAATTAGGTTCTGATTGTCTACCATATATAGTTTAGTTTAGAGATACAGCGTGGAAACAGGCCCACTGAGTCAGCACTGACCAGCAATCCTCGCAAATTAACATTATCCTACACTCGCGAGGCACTTTACACTTGTACCAAGCCAATTAACCTGCAAACCAGTACGTCTTTGGAGTGTGGAAGGAAACCCAAGATCTCGACAGACAGCACCCCTAGTCGAGATTGAACCGTGGTGTCTGGCACTATAAAGCAGCAACTCTACTGCTGTGCCACCGTGCCGCCCTCTTTATGTCTCTTAATTTTATATACTTCTATAAGGTCTCTCCTTGGGCACTGATGATCTAAAGTAAAATAGATGATCATAAAGTAAAATTATCATGGGAATGGTGATTACAGATATGGAGAATGAGGCGACGAAGTGCTATGGAGAAAGGCAGGTGGATGTATTCAATTAGTTAATCACTTTATCTTTATAGACAGTTTAAACAAGTGTACTTGACCTTTGGTTCTGTGGGGTCTGAGGTGGTTGATGAGGCCCAAGTAGGAACTCCAGGTAACTCCAGGGACTTGAGGCTCCCGATGGGGCAAATAGGTAGCTGGATCCTCCTGTCTATTGTCTTCTCTAAGCTCAAAGTTCTCTCTCATTCCTAGCACTTCCCCTCCACTTCAAGCAGGCATAGGCTAAACATTCCCAGGAGTGGATGTTGATTTTTTTTTCAAAAAGGCTTTGATAGTCTCATTGAATCTCTTCATCTGTGTCTTTCGTGATCTGGTCCTTTAACAGAACTCGGAATAGAGTCCTCAACGATCTGGTCTTGTGAATGATGTGGCCCATCCAACATCAATGCTGAGTGATACCCAGCAATAGGAAGAGAAGGTAGTTGAGGCCAGTTCATTGGCTATATTTAAGAGGGAGTTAGATGTGGCCCTTGTGGCTAAAGGGATCAGGGGGTATGGAGAGAAGGCAGGTACAGGTTGCTGAGCTGGATGATCAGCCATGATCATATTGAATGGCGGTGCAGGCTCGAAGGGCCGAATGGCCTACTCCTGCACCTATTTTCTATGTTTCTATGTTTCTATAGCCAATTTGCTCACTGCATGAGTTTGCAACTGCAAAATGACAAAAGACCATTTAACCAGCAAGAACAATGTTTTTAGTTTTTTTTAGAGATACGGTGTAGGTACAGGTCCTTTGACACCCCCCCCCCCCCCCCCCCCCCACGCAGACCAGCGATCACTCGTACGCTAGTTCTATTTAACACTGGACAATTTACAGAGGCCAATTAACAAATAAGCCTTTATGTCTGGAATGTACGAGGAAACCGGAGCACCTGGAAAAAACCCATGTGGTCACAGGGAGTACATACACACAGCACCCAAGGTCAGGATTGATTCGGGTGTGTGGCGCTGCAAGGCATCAACTCTACCGCTGTGCCACTCTACTGTTGGATTTCCTGGAATTGCATTGTGAGAACCTGGACAAATGCATGCTGTTTAGAGATAGGAACTGCGCAAACCTATTACAACCTCTGGGTTGCACGGTAGCGCAGCGGTAGAGTTGCTGCCTTACAGCATCAGAGCATTCGATCCTGACTACGGGGGCTGTCTGTATGGAGTTTGTACGTTCTCCTCATGACCTGCGTGGGTTTTCTTTGGGATCTCCGGTTTCCTTCCACACTCCAAAGATGTACAGGTTTGTATGCTAATTGGCTCGGTATAATTGTAAATTGTTCCTAGTGTGTGTAGGATAGTGCGGGGATCGCTGTTTGGAGCTGACACGGTGGGCTGAAGGGCCATTTTCTGCGCCGAAAGTCTAAACTAAACAACACCTTATCATTGGCTTTGCAATTGATGAAAATTCAATGTGTTTGATATGCATGACATCTTTCGGAATAAAAACTGACGTCGATGTTATTTAATTTCTAATTCACTGACAAGTGGAAAGTTTTTCTGTTTAATTCTTTAGGAAAGAGTCCAGAATGGAACAATGAAATTCTTAGAATGTCGAAACAAAGAACTGCAGTTACTGGTTTACAAAAAAAGACACAAAGTGCTTCAGCAATTCAGCGGGCCAGGCAGCATTTCTGGAGAATATAGATTCTCGGGTTTGGGTTGGAACTCTTCTTCAGTCCTCTGCTGGCTTTCTACCCTCATTGGACATTCTTATTTCCAGCTACCTATGTGACATCAACCATCTTAAGTTCCCCATACCCCTGAACCACTCTGATCTCACCCCCTCTGAATGGTCAGCCATCTGCTCACTCAGCAACAATGACAACATTGTTATGAAACCCTCCGACAAGTGAGGTGCCATTGTATTCTGGCAGACTGACCTCTACTCTGAGTCAGAAGAAGGGTGGCGACCTGAACTGTCACCGAGCCATGGTCTCCAGAGTTGCCACCTGACCACCCGAGCTACTCCAGCACTTAGTGTTTTGTTTAAACCAGCATCTGTAGTCCATTGCTTCTAAATTTGCTTGTGCTACCTTCTAATAATTATTTTCCTCCTAACTCCAAGTTACTCAAATTATCCTCCTAACCCTTGGCTCTCCTCAATAGTGGGCAAGATGTAAAGAAACATCAGCCTGACCTGCTAAGTTACTCCAGCACTTTGTGTCTTTTTTTTCACAATGAATTTCTTACTTGCAGCAGCATAAAAGGTCTGTAAATACGATACTCATAGATCACATAATACGCAAAATAAACATCATAAATTAAAAAAATATTGGTGACAAATAGCCTGAAATCCTTTTTGTAACTAAGACACTTTGTCGTTCGTTATCATAGTTTACCGTAAGAGTTTCACTAGCAGAATATCACTAATCAATAATATCACTGCTTGTCCAAGGTCAAAAATATCATTAAAGACAATAGACAGGAGTCAATAGTGCAGGAGTAGGCCATTAGGCCCTTCGAGCCAGCACCACTATTCAATGTGATCATGGCTGATCATTCTCCATTCATGGGTGACGTTTTGGGTCGAGACCCTTCCTCAGTCTGAAGAAGGGTCTCGACCCGAAACATCACCCATTCCTTCTCTCCTGAGATGCTGCCTGACCTGCTGAGTTACTCCAGCATTTTGTGAATAAATACCTTCGATTTGTACCAGCATCTACAGTTATTTTCTTACACGCCATCATGGACTGTTCACCCTGCTGCCCTCTGGTCAAAGGCACTGCAGCATACGGAGCAGAACAGCCAGGTTCTGCAATACAAAGCTTCTTCCCCCGAGCCATCAGACTCTTGAATTCACAATTATCTGCCACCATTATTTTATGTGCGAGTTACTTATTTATTTTATTTTTCTTTAATCAAATTTTATTATTTGGCGTTGTTACATTGAAGCCAGTTGCAACGGAATGTCGTTCAAATATGCACTCGCCTGTATAGTTTTGAATGACAATGAAGTTATATTCATTCATTCATTCATTAGACGCTGAAGTTGTTTGCATTGCACTAGATAGAGCTCTTAATGATAGTGGAGTCAGGGGGTATAGGGAGAGGGCAGGAACGGGGTACTGATTGAGAATGATCAGCCACGATCACATTGAATGGTGGAGTAAGTAAATAACTGCAGATGCTGGTACAAATCGAAGGTATTTATTCACAAAATGCAGGTATTTATTCACCGTCCGGCGCGGCCTGAAATAGGCCGTTGACCTTTCACCGTCCAGCGGCGGCTTCAATATCGGGAGCCCCGACCGCCCCGACGAGGCAAATCCAACAGCCTGACCGCGGGACAAGACGGAAGGGAAGAGAAAAAGACATTTTGGCCTTCCATCACAGTGAGGAGGGACTGGAGGAGACTCACTGTGATGGATGTTTCTTTTTGTTTGGTGTTAGTTGTGATTGTATGTGTTATTGCATTTTTATTGATTAATCTTATTGGTCTTATTGTTCAACTGCGGGTAATGTTTCATTTTACTACACATTTATGTGTATGTAACAAATAAACGACTATTGACTATTGAGTAACTCAGCAGGTCAGGCAGCATCACTGGAGAGAATGAATGGGCGAGACCCACATTGAATGGCGGTGCTGGCTCGAAGGGCCTAATGGCCTACTCCTGCACCTATTGTCTATTGTCATTCTTATTTTAATCAAATGACTTTTTTTGCTTGTATTTTGAGTTGCCGAGGCTATGCTTTCTTTCAAGTTTAGTTTGTCCCTCTTTCCTTGCTGTCCTGACCTTTGGCAGAGTCGCGTCGAGACCAAACCCCCTCAAGTTTGTTGGATGGCAGTCTGTTCCAATTTGTGCCCTGATTGGCAAAGAGGAGCTCGGAGTGTGTGAGTATCGCCGCGTTTCATTGTTCGGCTGCGCCATCAATAAATGCGAGCGGCGGTTAGATTGACGGACGGTGAGAAGTGGGCGGGAGGCTCGTCCAAGATGGCGGCGTCTCTCAGCTGCATGTGTAGCCGGTCGGGACTGAACCTTTGCGGGAAAATTCTGCGCAATCGGCCCGCAACCGGCCGCAAAAGACTCGCGCTGCAAAGTTATGAGGTAAAGTCCAATTCGTCGCCGGCGTGCCGGGCGCTGTCGACGGAGAAAGGCGGCCCCGCCACCGGCGGTCTGGCTCAGGCCATCCTGCAGGAGAAGCTGCAGCAGCAGCAGCGGGAACGGGCCAAGGAGGAGGAGGCGGCGGGCAGCGGCGAGCATGGGGCTGGCAGCGGCAGCGGCAGCGGCAGCGGCGACGCCGGCACCGAGCAGGAGCAGAAACAGAAGCAGAATACGGCCTATGCCAAGAAGATGGTGTTGAGGCTGATGGGGCTGCTGGGCGCGGGCAGTGCCCTCGGGGTGGTGTCCGTCTTCGGTGAGTGGGAGCAGATCGGTCTCGTCCCCTTCACCAGTGTCACCTCTGCGGCCCATTCAGATTTTCTATGTCAACAGTCACGGTGCGATGCAGACGAGTCTTGGTCACTGCTGTGGGTTTATGAAGCTGCTGCCTTGTATCCTGATGATACAATCATGTTAAGCAAGTTAAAATGTTGGGGTCTTCAGGCCAGGCAGCCTTTTGAATTGGAGATATTTCAACAAAAGGTTCTTTAAAAGAATTAGATGCATTTTAAGGATCATGACAAGCTTTAAATATAGGATAGAATGGCTTTTGACAGCCACAAATAGTATGTTGATCACCTATTATTCAGTAAGCAATTGTACAGCTGCTGAGCTTCACTCATTTTGTATTCAAAATCAGTTTCAGAGGGTAACTTGATTTATTCACAAAATGCTGGAGTAACTCGGCAGGTCAGGCAGCATCTCGGGAGAGGAGGAATGGGTGACGTTTCGGGTCGAGACCCTTCTTCAGAGGGTAACTTGATTGTCTGAATGAAAAGGTTAGTGACAGCATAGGGATGCTACTACCTCCACCCACCAGCTCCAAGTTCCCATCCAAGTCGCATACCAATTTGGAAATGCATGCTTACTCCTTTATCAAGGTGGTAACCTCTGTATGGCTCACAGCAAGGTGACCTTTCTGTTGTAGCCACCGCTGGACCTATCCCCTTTCTTGAAGATGGTCTTGATTGTCAAATCTTTGAAATCCCTGGTATATTTTCCACTTCCCACATGTGGAAAAATAAGATTGGATTGTGACGGAAGTGCCTCATCAGCAAGCAGGGATGCTTGTCTGCTCCCGAAGTCTTGACATTGGGATGGAATTGAGGATGTGGAGAGGTCCTTTAGAGGGATATGGGACTACCCTGTAGAGGTATATGGACCAAATGCAGTTAAGTGGGACTAATGTAGATGGAACATGTTGGTTGGTGTGTTGGGCCGAAGGGCCTGTTTCCACGCTGTATGACTCTATGACAGTCAAAGGGGTGTTGACAGCCTCTGTCTGCCCCTGTTCCATTCACTCTGGTTCTTTGTTTTCAGTTGGATAGGGCCTTTGGTGTTTGGAGCATAATTGTAGCTGAAGAATAGGTGCATATCACAACTCAGTACATTTCTGAGCTTCTGTCACACCATCCACTGTCTGTTCTTGAATGGACAGGTGTCGTTTCAGGGGCCCTTCCCCATTCCCTCCACAGATGCTGCTGGATTCGCTGAATTCTCGGTTACTAGGTTAATTCCCGGAATGGTGGGACTGTCATGTTGAAAGACTAGGCTTGTATACACTGGAATTTAGAAGGATGAGAGGAGATCTTATCGAAACGTATAAGATTATTAAGGGGTTGGACACGTTAGAGGCAGGAAACATGTTCCCAATGTGGGGGGAGTCCAGAACAAGGGGCCACAGTTTAAGAATAAGGGGTAGGCCATTTAGAACTGAGATGAGGAAAAACTTTTTCAGTCAGAGAGTTGTGAATCTGTGCAATTCTCTGCCTCAGAAGGCAGTGTAGGCCAATTCTCTGAATGTATTCAAGAGAGAGCTAGATAGAGCTCTTAAGGATAGAGGAGTCAGGGGGTATGGGGAGAAGGCAGGAACGGGGTACTGATTGAGAATGATCAGCCATGATCACATTGAATGGTGGTGCTGGCTCGAAGGGCCGAATGACCTCCTCCTGCACCTATTGTCTATTGTTCCTTCAGCCCTTTGCGTTTTGATCAAGATTTAGCATCTGCACTCCTTGCATCTGGAATTGACAGGTTGCCTGTGAGCTGATCTTTGAGAAGAGCTGCCTTTGTGGGATCCTTGAGAGCTTGGACATATTTTAGTTGACACTGTTTCAGGACCAGGTTGATAAACATAACAGAGTGAATTAGGTGGACACAAAATGCTGGAGTAACTCAGTGGGACAGGCGGCATCTGGAGAAAATGAATATGTAATGTTTCTGGTTAGGACCCTTCGTCAGAGATGAAGGCCAGTAGAGCAGGCTGATGAAAAGAATACCTCATTGCTGGCACAAAACTGATAGTCTATTGGGCAGCATGATCCCTGCCCTCTGACGTGTTTCTGAGACAGAAGCAGACAGTGAAGAAATTCCACCAGTGCTGTCTCTGTAAAACCTTTCAAATTTATTGGAAGTACAAGTAAACCTATGTCCGCATCTTTTCCCAGTCCAACATCCCTGACATTGAGGCCCCAGTTACTTTCATAGCCTGGAGAAAGAGTGTTTTTCTCCATGTAGCCATTGCTACATTCTACAAGCATTTCAAATGGATTGGGGTTTTCTGGAAATTTGCTCACAGTGAGATCTCATAAGTAGCCAGTGAATTGAATAGCTTGTGAAACAGTTGGGGAAATGCCAGCCAGAACACTGGATATACTGCAGATAGACACAAAGAGCTGGAGTAACTCAGCGGGTCAGACAATACCTCTGGAGAAAAGGAATGGGTGACTTTTCGGGTTGAGACCCTTCTTCAGAGTCTGAGTCTGAGAATGCCCTAATGCTCTCTGCCAGATCATGACTACGGAAGACCTTGTCAACATTCCGAAGTGTCTCCAATTAAAACAGTTCCTTCCTACACACAGGACGTACTACATGTCTTTTGATTTAGAATACATGTTATCTAATCAAAGCTGCCTTATTTTCCATTCCAAATGGACATGGGATACCAGTAGACATTCTTGAATAGTAGCATGGCGGTTCAGTTATGGATACTCAGCCAAAGCACTGAAGTTAACATTTCGGTCATCAACAATCACGGCAAGTAATATGTTAGTCTTTATTGAAAGAGAATTTGAGAACGAGATATATTATAGACAATAGGTGCAGGAGTAGGCCATTCGGCCCTTCGAGCCAGCACCACCATTCAATGTGATCATGGGTTCATAGATATTGCTTCAATTCTGGTGAGACTGCTTCTGGAATACTATGAGACAGTCTTGTGACCCTATCTAAGGAAAGATATATGTGATAGAGCAATTATTCACAAAAGGCTGGAGTAACTCAGCAGGTCAAGCAGCATCTCAAGAGAGAAGGAATGGGTGACCTTTCGGGTCGAGACCCTTCTTCAGACTGATGTCAGGGGGGATATAGGTGGAGACAGGAAGATAGAGGGAGATCTGGGAAGGGGGAGGGGAAGAGAGGAACACAGGAACTATCTAAAGTGGGAGAAGTTGATGTTCATACCACTGGGCTGCAAGCTGCCCAGGCGAAATATGAGGTGCTGTTCCTCCAATTTCCGTTGGGCCTCACTATGGCACTGAGGAGGCCCATGACAGAAAGGTCAGACTGGGAATGGGAGGGGGAGTTGGTGCTCGGCCACCGGGAGACCAGTTTGGCCAACGCGGACCGAGCACAGGTGTTGAGCGAAGCGATCGCCGAGCTTGCGCTTGGTTTCGCCGATGTTAATAAGTTGACATCTGTGATAGAGCAAAGAGTCATCAATCTGTTTCCAGAGATGTTTAGGAAGGAACTGCAGATGCTAGTTTACACAGAAGATAGACACAAAATGCAGGAGTAACTCAGCGGGACAGGCAGCATCTCTGGATAGAAGGAATGGGCGGTTTCGGGTCGAGACCCTTCTTCAGAAGGAGGGTCTCCACCCGAAATGTCACCCATTCCTTCTATTCAGATGCTGCCTGTCCCGCTGAGTTACCCCAGCATTTTGTGTCTGATTCTGGAGATGTTAGGTTTGTCATACGAGGATAGATGCACAGGATATTGTTTCCATTGGCTGGATTATTTTAACCAGAAATTAAATAAATCTAGAATTAGTTAAATAAAATTGCTGGTTTCATTGCTAAACACAATGCTTTCAGGCTTATTGTAATAATCTATTTGGTTCAGTGATATTCTTCAGGGAAGGAAATCCTTTACTGGTCTGGCCTATTTGTGTCTTCACACCCACCATTGTGCCTGACAGTTTGAGGCAATGAAGAATGGACAAGAAATGCCAGCATATCCCATAAATGAATAGGAAAAACAATTGAGTGCTTTGATCAATCGCGTTGTATGTGATTGGTATAGCATCGGGTCCAGAATGGGTAGAGATGGCAAGTTCTCTGGAAGTCCTTGGACAAGTCAGACTTTCACAAGCTTTGGTCATTTTCCTACCTCAGACCATTAATGGAGAGATTTAGTTTCTCACAGTGGGAATTTAAAGCTGGTTCCCTGGCTTTGTGATAAACACTGAAGAGCTGGAAGAGTTTGCCCTTTTTGGTTTTAAGGAAGACCAAAAGAATAGATTGATGAAGGTGTTCAACATGATTTTAAAATAATTCTGAGGAAGTATTGTGTGCTCTCTTGAAAGTTGAAGCAATGTGCTGGTCCTAAGACCTGAAGCTCTCAATCATCTCCACTTCAGCATCATTGATACAAACTGGTGTGTGTAATCTACTCTGCTTTCTGACGTAGATGACAGCGGTGTCGGTGTACTTAGCTTGGTTTAGAGATACAGCATAGAAACAGATCTGAGGGTCTCCAATGAGGTAGTTAGTAGCTCAGGACTGCTCTCTAATTGTTGGTAGGATGGTTCAATTGCCTGATACAGTTGGGAAGAAACTGTCCCTGAATCTGGAGGTGTGCGTTTTCACACTTCTTTCCCTCTTGGTTCTTGGTCCTCCAAAATATTCCAAATGGATTTTAAACTGGAGGTGGGGGAGTATGGACTTAAGCAAGAAGGGCTTCTTGGAGAAGAAGAGCTGCCTTAAATTTAGTTGCGTCCGGTGGAGTAACTATAGTAGGGTGAAAACTATTCCATGCTTTAATTGTGCGAGGGAAGAATGAATTGCTATGCACATCTGTCTTGATAGCTGGTATCTCAAATTGAATCGAATGCCCTCGTCTACCCCTGATAGGTTTGGGTTTGATCACCCATCTTGCCTGATGGGAGAGGCGAGAAGAGGGAGTGACTGGGGTGAGACTGGGCCTTGATTATGCTGGTGGCCTTGCTAAGGCAGCATGAGGTGTAAATGGAGTCGGTGGAAGGGAGGTTGGTTTGTGTGATGGTCTGGGCTATGTCCACAATTCTGTGCAATTTCTTGAGGTCTTGGACGGAGTTCTTCTCAAACCATGCATTGATGCACCCAGATAAAATGTTTTCTACGGCACATCTGTAGAAGTTGATGAGAGTTGTTGGGGACATGCCAAACGTCCTAAGCCTTCTAAGGAAGTAGAGGCGTTGGTGTGCTTTCTCCGCCGTTGCTTCAGTATGGGTAGTTCAGGACAAGATGCTGGTGTTATTTACTGCTAGGAATTTGAAGCTTTCAACTATCTCTACTTCGGCGCCATCAATGCAAACTGGATGAAGATGTGTGTGAAGACTTAATTCCCTGAAGTCAATCACTATCTCCTTTGTCTTGCTGACATTGAGAGAAAGGTTGTTGTCTTGACACCAGGTCACGAAGTTTTAAATCTCCTTCCTGTACTCTGTCTCATCACCACAACGGTGGTGCCGTCTGCAAATTAGTCAATTGAATTGGATTTGTACTTGGCTGCACAGTTGAGGGTGTACAAGGAGTTGAGCAGGGGGCTGAGGACACATCCTTCCAGAGCACCAGCTTTGAGAATTATCTTAGAGGATAATTTGTCCCCTATCCTCACTGATTGGGGTTTGTTGGGATGTTAACAGGACATGAGAGGAACCATACAAGAGAGTCTGAAGGTCTCGACCTGAAACATCGCCTATTCTCCAGGGATGCTGCCTGATCCCCTGTGTTACTCCAGCCTTTTGTGTCTGTCTTTAGCATCTGCATTTCCTCCCTGCACATATAAGAGAGAGGCTGGTTCTTATTTCTGTTTCTGCCACAAGAGGTTCCCAGAGAGCAACCAAGCTGGAACTCCCTCGGGTTGCAGAACAAAGTCTGAAGGTTGCGATCGGTTCTGCTGTTTATCTTCAGTGACTAAATAACATGGCAGCATCAATGCTATTGTGATTTTCCAGAAACCTCACATTGAACTCCCGAAGCTGTCCTCATTCTGGTGCTCTTTTTACATAGAGGTCAAGTCAAGTCAAGTCAATTTTATTTGTATAGCACATTTAAAAACAACCCACGTTGACCAAAGTGCTGTACATCAGTTCAGGTACTAAGAACGAACATACATAAACAGTTCACAGCGCCCCCTCAGAGGGCCTCAAACGCTAGGGAGTAGAAATAGGTTTTGAGCCTAGACTTAAAGGAATCGATGGAGGGGGCAGTTCTGATGGGGAGAGGGATGCTTTTCCACAGTCTAGGAGCTGCAACCGCAAAAGCGCGGTCACCCCTGAGCTTGCAAAGACCGCGGGATAGTCAGTAGCCCCAAGTCGGCCGACCTGAGGGACCTGGAAATAGAGAGGTGGGTTAGAAGATTTTTGATGTGATGGGGGTTGGGGGGCAAGCCCGTTTAGGGCTTTGTATGTGAATAGGAGGAGCTTGAAGTTGATTCTGTACTGTACTGGGAGCCAGTGGAGAGAGGGCAGAATCGGGGTGATGTGGTCCCTTTTACGGGTACCCGTCAGGAGTCTCGCTGCAGCGTTTTGGACCAATTGCAGGCGGGACAGGGATGATTGGCTGATCCCAGTGTATAGGGAGTTGCAGTAGTCTAGGCGGGAGGAAATGAATGAGTGGATGATTTTTTCAATGTCGTCAAATTGGAGGAATGGTTTGATTTTAGCTATGGTACGAAGCTGGAAGAAGCTGGCTTTTACCACAACGTTGACTTGATCTTATTGAAACATATAAGATAATTAGGGGATTGGACACATTAGAGGCAGGAAACATGTTCCCAATGTTGGGGGAGTCCAGAACAAGGGGCCACAGTTTAAGAATAAGGGGTAGGCCATTTAGAACGGAGATGAGGAAGAACTTTTTCAGTCAGAGAGTGGTGAAGGTGTGGAATTCTCTGCCTCAGAAGGCAGTGGAGGCCAGTTCGTTGGATGCTTTCAAGAGAGAGCTGGATAGAGCTCTTAAGGATAGCGGAGTGAGGGGGTATGGGGAGAAGGCAGGAACGGGGTACTGATTGAGAGTGATCAGCCAGGATCGCATTGAATGGCGGTGCTGGCTCGAAGGGCAGAATGGCCTACTCCTGCACCTATTGTCTATTGTCTATTGCTTGTCAAACTTTAATGCAGAGTCAAATATCACGCCAAGGTTTTTGACATGCGGTTTGACTAGGGAGCTAGGGAGGATAGGCTTCCAAGGCCGCCTGTTATCGTTTTGATGGAGTCCGGGGGGGGGGGGGGGAATAGGATGACCTCAGACTTGCTCTCGTTTAGTTGAAGGAAGTTCTGTACCATCCAACATTTTATGTCCTCAAGGCAGTGCATGAGGCTGATAAAATTTGACCGGTTGTTGGGTTTCAGGGGGAGATAAAGCTGTGTGTCATCCGCATAGCAGTGGAAAGAAATGCCGTGCCTTTGAATGATTTGGCCAATGGGGAGCATGTATAGAGAGAAGAGAATGGGGCCTAGGATGGAGCCTTGTGGAACCCTGCAGGAGAGGCTAGCTGGGGAACAGGAATAACTGCCTATGTTGATCGAGAAACTCCTATTTTTGAGGTAGGGAACGAACCAGCTCAGGGCAGTGCCATCAACGCCAACGCCGTACCGGAGACGGTCAATAAGGATGCTGTGGTCCACTGTTTCGAACGTTGCGCTGAGGTCGGGAAGGAGCAAGATTGCACTGTCGCCGGTGTCGATGGCGAGAAGCAGGTCGTTGTGTACCTTCAACAAGGCAGACTCTGTGCTGTGGTGGGCCCTGAAACCTGACTGGAAACTTTCCAGGATGGTATTTTGGTGTAGGTAAGGCAGTAGTTGATTTAGAATGACTTTTTCAATGACTTTTGACAGGAATGGCAGTTTGGAAATGGGTCTGTAGTTGCTAAGCAAGGTGGGGTCTAGGTTAGGTTTTTTCAGGAGGGGCTGGACCACCGCGTGCTTGGAACAGGTTGGAACAGTGCCAGTGGCCAGAGAACTGTTGATGATAGAGAGGATGCTGGGACTGGCTATTGCAATGACATCCTTCAGAAGGGCAGTGGGGACAGTGTCAAGGGGGCAGGTTGCAGGTTTCATAGTGGAGACAAGCTTTGCAAGGGAGGATAGAGTGACGGGTTGGAAACAGTCCAATTTAGATGAAGAGACCAGTGAGACAGCTAGGTCACGGGTGGAAGGGGAAATATTCGTTCTAATGTTCTTAACTTTGCTAGTCAAAAATGTAGAGAATTCTTCGCACTTAGCAGGGGACCCAACTAAGCTAGTACTGGGGGCGGGACATATGACAAAGGTAATTGTGCTAAATGGGACCTTGGAATTATGAGAGTTTTTGGAAATAAGGTCGGAAAAGTATTGTGCTCGCAGACTTTACTGCTTCCTGGTATTTGAGAAGATTGTTTCTCAGAATTTCGAAGGCAATTTGAAGCGTATCACATTTCCACCTCCGTTCTGATTTTCTACACTCCCTTCTGAGGGCTCTGGTGGTGTCATTGAGCCAAGGCCGACCTTTGAGCTTAGGCTTTTTCATTTTAAGAGGAGCAACAGAATCCAGGATGGAAGAGCAAGTGGTATTAAATAAAGAGATGAGATCCTCAGTGTTGAGATGGGGGGGGGGGGGGAGAAGCCTCAATAGTGCAGATGTTGGGGGCAGCTATGAGAGCCTCGGAGAACTTACTGGCAGTCAGTGAGTTTATGTAGCGGGAGTAACGAACAGGGAGAAACGCTATAAACTCGTAGAATAACCTCATGACCTATAGTTAGGCAAGTATCAAGACTGTTAAACACTCTTGGGACAAGCCAACCTTTAGGAGATTAAACTTGCTTCATTTTTCTTATAACATATTTTTGACTTTATCTAGATTCCTGCAAATTCATCAATCAATTGATTGAAACAATTAATTCTCCTGTTAAACGTATGGGATGCAAATTTGCAGTATTGCCTTAACATAAAATTCAAAGATTTTGGTTAAGATGATGACCTGCATTGAGGCAGTTGAAAGACTGGAGTGACTAGGCTTGTATACACTGGAATTTAGAAGGATGAGAGGAGATCTTATCAAAACGTATAAGATTATTAAGGGGAGGGACACGTTAGAGGCAGGAAACATGTTCCCAATGTTGGGGGACTCCAGAACAATGGGCCACAGTTTAAGAATAAGGGGTAGGCCATTTAGAACTGAGATGAGGAAAAAAAATTTCAGTCAGAGTTGTGAATCTGTGGAATTCTCTGCCTCAGAAGGCAGTGGAGGCCAATTCTCTGAATGCATTCAGGAGAGAGCTGGATAGAGCTCTTAAGGATAGCGGAGTCAAAGGGTATGGGCAGAAGGCAGGAACGGGGTACTGATTGAGAATGATCAGCTATGATCAGATTGAATGGCCGAATGGCCTCCTCCTGCACCTATTGTCTATGAGCTGTATTTGATATGTTTTGCCAGCAGTAAATCCACTTAATGAGTGGTGCTTTCAACAGGCTGGTGCTTCTTGTCAGGCAATCCCACCTGTCTGCGTCTATCAATCTAAACGATCTGATTCTCCCCAAACTCCCCAGAGATAGTACCAGGCAAGGCCATTGAATGTTTAAACAATCCCCTATACAGCAAAATGAAATTGCCTGTGTTTGCCACCCAATAAGCCAGTTTCATGGACTTCTCTGTTTTCATGTTTACATTTCTAAGAGGCCTTTGAGGTCTTCAGATAAGAACAATTTAATTGATTATAGTGGCATTTATGTCTCTTTTTTTTTGTTGCCATATTAGATATTTTGTTTGTTTAACCAATAAATTTAGTTTCATTGTGAATACTTGAAGTCATGTGATGAGTGTGACTGGTGAATCTTGTAAGATGATGGGTAGTACTGCTAAGAATGGAAGAGGATATGCTTTCCATGGATTTCCGCTGTTCTTGGATAGCTGCTTTTCAATAATAATTTCAAAGATAATAACTGATGGAACCCTGGCACAATAACACATTTATAGGTTATATTTAGAACTAGCAAAGCATCTCAAATTCTCATAAGCCAAAGATCTAGTCCTGACCTTCCAAACTACCTCATTGTGGACCTTGCACTTTTTCTTATCTGCACTTTCTCCATAGCTATAATGTTGTAGCTCTAAATTCTGCGCTCTAGTTATTTTTTAATTGCACTGCCTTTTGTATTTACGTATGGCTTGATTGTACTTGTGTAGGGTATGATTTGACTGATCACCCACACATTTTTTACTGTATCTTGGTGCATGTAATAATAGTAAGCCGACATCAATCCCAATACCAAATACTTCTATGAACAACTTTGACTAAACTACGTAAGGAGATATATGGGCAGGTGAAGAATGGTGCAAGTAGGAGCAATAAGCATTGGCTTAGATTTACCCATTTCATTAATGTCTTATATAAGAGCATCCACTGGCAATTTAGGGATTTAAAAAGTACCATCAGTAAAGATGTATGAAATACAACAAAAATTGGAAATATTTAGCAAGTCAGGGAAGGTGTCAAGAGACAATGAATATGTAAGGCTCATGAGCTTTCGTCAGAATTAGAACATGAAAGTACAATATATCTTTATTGTCATTGTACAGGGGTACAACGAGATTGGGAATGTACCTCCCATACGATGCAATAAATGAATTAGCTAGTCAGTATTAATTTAAACAACCCAATGAAACAAATTGGAACAGTTTTAAAACAGAATAAAGTGCAAGTAGGTCTGTGCCAGTTCACTTTGCGATGTGACCATCCGGCTCAGCTGGACCGGTTCATAGCAGCTATGGCCCTGGGGATGAAGCTGTTCCTGAGTCTGGTGGTGCGGGCTTAGAAGGCCTTGTATCGTCTGCCCGATGGTAGAAGTTCGAACAGACTGTTGCAGGGGTGTGAAGAGTCTTTGCAGATGCTGGTGGCTTTTCTGAGGCATCGTGTGTTGTAGACGCCCTCCAAGGCTGGTAGCTGTGTTCCGATGGTCCTCTGAGCTCTATGGACTACCCGCTGAAGAGCTCTCCTCTCTGCCTCCGTGCCACTCTCGATGTAAAGTAAACTGATAGGTGATTGACCTGAAACATTAACTGTGTTCTCTTCCCATTGATTTTGCCCAGTCAGTTGATTACTGTCAGTTATTTTTCAGACTTCCAGCATTCATATTGCTTTGTTTATTTGGAGTGCAAAAGAGATGTTTAATTTTTAAAAAAATTGGGGAAGTGCTGCTCACTAATAAAGCCACCATTTATCATTCAATCTTAACTGTCTTCTGCTTCCGGTGCAATGGTGATAGGATTTTTTTGGAATTGGTTCCGAAGGATGAGGATTGGGAGAGAAGTGTGAAGCTCAGAGCTTCAAGTGTTACCACAGCCACCATTGGCGTGATGAATGAAGGTGACAGTGGGGGTTGGGAGCAGGTACAGCAAAGAAACCTGCTCAGAAATGTTAGTAGGATTTGGTTTCTCTGGCAAGCAGAGATACAACGAAGGAGACTGAAGTGTTCATTTTAAAAAACGGAAAATTAAACATTTTAGATGTCGAGTGACCAGGAACTTAAAAGGTCAGTGAAGTTACCGTGGAATAACAGGTCAGTACATGGATGTATGTGGGCATGGTGCATTTCATCAGAGCACAGTCAGAAGCCATTCAGGGTATCTTACCTGCACTGGGTGAACTGGAGCTTGTGTTGCGTGGGAACTGTTGTCTGGAGCATTCAAAGAGCCAGGGGAAAACCAAACATCAACAAAGCTTTTGAGAAGGGGCAAAACCTGGAAGTAAGACGCAGAAGGAAGCAGGTGGCCCTTTTGATGGGAAATTATGTGTGTAAAACATAAGAGATTGATTTATCTTGAGCTGGCCCACACTTCTTATTTGTGCTTTCCACGTGATCCCTGTAATTGTAAGAACGTTTGAAGCTTCGCAGGTCTATTTGAATTCCAGGTCTCTGCTCTGATTATCCCACAGTAGGAGTGATCTGTGTAGGAGAACTAGGCTTCAGGTCAGTGGGTGACAAATTCTTCATTTAGACAGCCGTCAAGGCTCTTTGACAGTTAATACTGACAAAGGCGTTTTAACTGTTACTAAAAGAATCTGAAAATCTACAAAGAGTTGAAAATGGTTTATAATTTCTAAAAAAAAAAGTAAAAATAGTTTTTAAAAAAATGTATTTAACTAATACAAAAGCAACTAAAACGGTAATGTTAATGAAAGGAAAAATAAAGCGGTTACCTACACTTGCCTTTCCTGTGAATGGCCGCATGCTCCGCATTTTAGGAATGGCTGACAAAAGTAATGCGACTGATGCAGAGTGCAACCACCCCCTTGATTGAGCTCCATCTCTGGTCCCTGAGCTGAGTTCAAGAGTGGACCGCAAAGTAGGTACAAAACTTGGGGATGTGGTGATCCACAAAGATGAGCTTGTTGGTACTTTTGTTCCAAATTGCTGGCAAAAAAAGTTTCACCTTTGCACTAAAATTGTCCAGAGCACTGGTCAAGTATTGGTGCCAAAGGGTGGGAGAAGCTGAGCTTATTGGAAGAAGTTGCCAGACAATCTGATGGAGGTATTTAAATTAATGGGTTTATACAGTGTGGATGGAGAATCCTTTTCCATTATTGTAGGGGTCAAAAAATGACAGACAGATAAAGATGATTGTCCAAAAAACCCCAGTATATTGCAAGTAAGTATTTTTCATTTAAACAGTGGATAGTTAGAGTCTGAAATGCAGAGCCACTGTTGCTGATGGAAGCAGATTCATTTGCAATGTTTAAAAATGCTCTCAGAGGAAAGAATTTGCAGGGCTATGGCGAGAGAACTGGGTTTCAGATCAACTGGATTGCTCTCACATAGAGCCATTATGAATTTTCAAGTCAGGTTGGCTCCTTTTGTGCAGTAATTCTGAGATTCTATAAGTGCTACTAAACGGAAGTGATGTAAATACTTTTGTGGCGGAGGAAAATGCTGGTGTGGAAGAGAGAATTACCAGTGTTCCTTGCATCAATAAGAAACAGCTAAATTCCTATACTGTGATATGTAAAGTTTCCCGACTTGTGTTGGAAAGAACTGCAGTTGCTGGTTTCCATCATAGACACAAAACGTTAGAGAAACTCAGCGGGACAGGCAGCATCTCTGGAGAGAAGGAATGGGTTTGGTCGAGACCCTTCTAGGCGCAGGCAAGTACCGAGAAAACAAACGTGGCTGTGGTAGCGGGTCTGGGTTAAAAGTGGTCGTAGATGGTGGTAGAAGGCAGAGGGTAGTAGCTCTTGCTTTCACTCTCTCTCCATCCCCTCCCCCTTCCCAGTTCTCCGACCAGTCTTACTGTCTCTGACTACATTTTATCTCTGTACTGCCCACTACCCTGACATCAGTCTGAAGAAGGGTCTCGACCCGAAACGTCGCCTAATCCTTCTTTCCAGAGATGCTGTCCCACTGAGTTACTCCAGCATTTTGTGTCTAACTCAAATAGTCTCAGGTATTGTAGTCAATAGTCAATAGTCAATAGTCGTTTATTTGTCACATACACATAAATGTGTAGTGAAATGAAACATTACCCGCAGTTAAACAATAAGACCAATAAGAATAATCAATAACAATGCAATAACACATACAATCACAACTAACACCAAACAAAAAGAAACATCCATCACAGTGAGTCTCCTCCAGTCCCTCCTCACTGTGATGGAAGGCCAAAAATGTATTTTTCTCTTCCCTGCCGTCTTCTCCCGCGGTCAGGCTGTTGGAGTTGCCACGTCGGGGCGGTCGGGGCTCCCGATATTGAAGCCCCCGCTGGACGGTGAAAGGTCAACGGCCTATTTCAGGCCGCGCCGGACGGTGAAAGGTCCGCGGTGGGCCGACCCAAGCCCCGCGATTCGGGGCGGGCGAACACGTTGCCTCTGCCGCTGCCGGAGCTCCCGATGTCGGCCCCCATCCAGGGGCCTGCGGGCTTCCGACGTCCACGCGGCCCGCGCCGGAGCCTCCGGAGACGAGTCGGTGAAGAGAATGGCTTTATCTACTTGCACTTTATTCTGTTTTAAAACTGTTACAATTTGTTTCATTGGGTTGTTTAAATTAATACTGACTAGCTAATTAAATTATTGCATCGTATGGGAGGCGCATTCCCAATCTCGTACCCCTGTACAATGACAATAAAGATATATTGTAATGTATTGTATTACTCCTGCAGCTTAATTCAGAAGGCATCCATTGCAGCTACAGGAACATGCAGGACAGACTTTCTATCGTGCCTATCACCAAAGATGAGCATCGTGGAGACCATACTGTTGATTTCTGATTGATCATCACTGTTGATGATTGAAATAACCATCTCGTACATTAAAAAACACCAAACGTTCAGCGCACTTAAAAATGAGCAACGATAACATATATTTACTCATTACTGGAAAGAGCAAAGGGTCGTGTCCATCCCTAATTGTGTTTGAGAAGGTGTCTCCTTGAAAGATGGGTGTCCTTCAGGTAAAAGTGTCCCACAGAGCTTCTGAGGATGGAGTTGCAGGATTTAGCCACATTGATGAGGAAGGACGAGTAATTTATTTCCAAGGTCTTTTTTAAGACCTCAGTTGTCCACTGGGTGGTAGTACATACCTTGTGTTTGGTCACAGATATCGTAGCAACCCAGTATCCTTCCTATGCTTACATCAATGCTGTATTTGTGATCAGCCACCTTCAATGAATGCACTGTTCGCTTCATCGCTGCCTTGTCTAAGTTCAAAGGGAGTCATTGTTAATCGTTGGCAGATGGAAACAAGTAGAATGCATAGAGTTTCTCTAAATCGTGATGCACTGTGATCCACGTGGATGATTTATGAAATGAGATGGCAGCAGGTTTTCAACTTGCTGCTACACTCTCTGGCAATTGTGTGAAAGCAATTGTACAATTCTGTACGTGCAAGATGTTGAACATCATTTAGCTAAGCAGTTCATATCCACTTGGAGAAGTTACAGTAGACTACAAGCCCCAGCTAGAAATAATGCTGCGGTGCTATATTTCTATTTATCCTGCTGTTTTATTTCTTTGTGTGCCGCTAGCTTCCTTTTTAAATTTGACATTGAATCTTCGTTTCAGCTCTACCATGCCATGAATCTGTGTAATGAGATTGTGGGTGATAATAACCTATATCAAGGTTATAACAGGGATTCTTCCATTCCAGCAGATAGCAATGTCACCTTTAGTGTAACTGATTCTGAAACCTTTTAAGAAGACTACATATCTCCCGTTAAATTAATGATAAAGAGCTGGACACTAGCTTAAATAGGGATCAGTCAGGGCGCTGCAATACTTGTTGTTTTGTGCCCCTCTCCATATCAGATTTTGTTTACAGCTCGTCACCACTGGTTGCAGACATTTGCATACCTTAATTCAGAGCCAATATAGAGACAAGTCCGTACAAGGAAAGAAGAGATTGCAGGGAAACGATTAGTTTTCTAAACTCCCCTCAGCTGATCGTGCCATCTTCACTCAACATTTCCTGCTTATCATCGGCTTCACGGGACCATGTCACCTTCATGTTTGGCTTTGCCCATCCGCTGGCATACCCAGAATCCCGTAAAGGTGTTTTTGTGTTCTTGTTTTCCTCTCGAACATCACCGCTACGGTCGGTGTCCTTTGCTGGTGCAGGGTAGATTTCCAGGTGCGCTGTGATATCATTCATCTCCACCATCTTAACCTCCATCACATATGTCCTATGTAACGTTTGTCCAAGATGATTCACAGTGACAAGTGAAGCCATTATCTTCAGTCACTGCCAGAAAGCTTTGCTTTTCTGCCAGGATTACCTTCCTAACCATCAGCTCAGATTGAACAAAATATTTTGCAATTATGAAACCAATTCAATCCCGAGCTGAGGTATAAATTATACTTCCACATCTTGAGCGACACCACTAAGATCACATGCTTCCATCTCAGCAGCGTTCTGTACCTTTGTTGTCTAAGACTCTCCTTTGCCAAATAAGTAGTGTGCATCGTTATATTTCACAGTGCCCAAGGCAACTCTGGACACAAGGTGAAACTTATCCAACATTCTGTAATATATATCCTGCGTTATATTATCTTGCTCATCTTTGCTGACTTCCTGTTTCTGAACTATTGTTTTTATGTGTGCATCCATGCAGTGGCACGCTGGTGCAGCGGTACATTTGCCACCAGAGACCCTGGTTCGATCCTGACCACAGGCGGTTGTCTGTGCGGAGATTGTACGTTCTCCCCGTGCCCCGCGTGGGTTTTTCTCCGGGATCTCCGGTTTCTTCCCACACTCCCAACACGTACAGGTTTGTAGGCTAATCGACTTGGTCTAATTGTAAATCATCCCTTGTGTGTATGATAGTGTTAGCGTGCAGGGCTCAGTGGCTAGTACAGATTTGGTGGGCCGAAGGGCCTGTTTCAGTGCTGTATCTCTAAACTAAACTAATTTAAACTAATTCTCTGTAATCGTTTGATTCCTTCTATTCTATACAGGAAATTAAATTACTTTGCTTCTGTATTTTTATTCATTGTACCTTTAATTGTACCTTTAACTTATGTTGATCGTTCTTGGAAGCTCCCCAAACTTTGCTACCTTTAACTAAACTAAACTAAACTGAAACTTTCGAGCCTCTTGAAAATCTCAAAGCATAATTTTTCTAGTTTTCATTTACCCTTGTAATTGTCTTTGCCTTGTATATTTGTGAAAACTATCATACATTTTACAGTGATACCTGAATGTTAGTTTAAACAAAAATCATTACTGCCAAGGAGAATATAATTTGTTTCAATTGGGAGCTGGTAGCGAAAAGAGCAGGTTATTCCTGCAAGCTGCCAAAGTAGCATTATCTTGCTGCCGCAGTAAGTATCCTAATCCTTGGCCTGCTCCCGCTTTTCCAATGAGTTGTGAATTTGTGGATTTCTTGACCTTTTCAATCGAGGAACAAACAGTTTGTGTTTCATCTAAATGAGTTTGATGACAAATCTGCCAAAGGCTTGCTGCCATGTGTTAGTGTGCGAGTGCCAGCAGTTAAAGCTAACAGAAGTATTAGCACCCCTGCATGTGGCACTCTGTCTGCTCCCCTGCTGCTGCCCTGCGGCCCCATCTGCTTCACCAACTAACTTAATTGGTTCCTTTTGTTTTACATTTTTGTTGAGGAATAAAAATCCTTCCCTGTCATTAACCCCTTTGAGAACTGCTGTAACATTTTTTGCTCTAAAGATATAACACATGTGATTATTTGTCAGGAAGGTAAACAATAACCCACAGGAGAGTTTCAATTGTTAATTGAGTCCTTGTTGACCCAAAAGGAAAGGAAAATCAGTTTTATCTAGTTCGAAATTTAGCAAGCTGGACAGTTAATATACAATGTATTCAAATTCATGTTACCATTTATAGTTTTATTCAGATGTGACATGTATAACAATGAAATATTCCAGCAATAACCTGAAAATGCAAGCATAGTACTGCCTTAGAATAGTCTCCAGACTTGACTTTCTGTTAACTACATTTATCAGATTGAATTGTCTTACCATTTACATGCAACAAAGCTCCTTTGCATCACGGAGACTTGTAAGAGCACAAAACTTACTCTAAGCTGTGCTCTTCCCTGCCTCTCAGCGATCTATAATGGGTCTGCCCTTATTTCATATAGCATCAAACTTAAGTCAAGTTTTCTTAGCTTTTTTAACTTTCTCTTAAGTAACTAAATGTTTGTCCAGAATAACTTTTTTTCCAAATAACACATGGCATCTAAACAGATATGTATGCTTGAAGCCAGGTTCGGTAAAAGTTCTGTTGCTGGCCCAATTCCAATGGCACATTCAGTCTTGTTAATGTAACCTTCCCACCATCAAAAGCATTTACATGAGGTTTCTACCTCAAGAAGGTGGCATCTGTCATCAGGATCACCACTATTGGGGCCATCTCACTGCTCCATCAGGCAGGGGCTACAGAAACCTGAAGTCCAACACCACCAGGTTCAGGAACAGCTACTTTCCTATAACCATCAGATAATTGAACTAACCTGCATAACCATAATCCTACCTTGGCAATCAAACACTGTGGACCACCTCTTGCATTACCATGGCTTTATTTTTAAATTATATTTTATGCTAATGTCTTCTTTTCACTGTTACCGCAATCCTGTTAAATTTGTTTTTTTTGTGTTGTCTGTGTGTCTATGATGCTGCTGTAAGCAAGATTTGTACCTGTACATCATTGTACTTGTGCAGATGACAAGGATCTCAACTTAACTTGAACCTCATCTACTGTATCTGCTGTTCCAGGTGCCGACTCCTGTATATCGGCGAGACCAAGCACAGGCTCGGCGATCGTTTCGTTGAACACCTCCGCCCAGTCCACCTAAACTTACCTGATCTCCCGGCTGCTCAGCACTTTAACTCCCCCTCCCATTCCCACACTGACCATTCTGTCCTGGACCTCCTACATTGTCAGAGTGAGGCCCAGCGCAAATTGGAGGAACAGCAATTGGATATTTCGCTTGGGTAGCTTACACCCCAGTGGTATGAGCATTGACTTTTCTAACTTCAAATAGCCCTTGCTTTCCCTCTCTCTCCATCCCCTCCCCCTTCCACTGTCTTCGACTACATTTTATTCTATATCGCCCACTCCCCTGACATCAGTCTGAAGAAGGGTCTCGACCTGAAACGTCACCCATTCCTTTTCTCCAGTGATGTTGCCTGTCCCGCTGAGTTACTCCAGCATTTTGTATCTACCTTCAACTTAACTTGAATTATTTTCTGACATTCTGTTGCTGATTTACCAAAGTTTGGTTTGCTTCATCACCTGTGTCTAAATGTGACAAAGTATGAAAAGTTGTATTAAAAAAACCCTGCTTGTTAGTCATGCAGCACAGAAACAAGCCCTTCGGCCCAACTTGTCTATGCCAACCCTCTGCCTACATTTGGCCCATATCTCTCTAAACCTTTCCTAGCCATGTACCTATTCAAACTTCTTTTAAATGTTGTTATCATACCTGCTTCAACTACCTCCTCCGGCAGCTCATTTCATATATCCACCACCCACTGTGTGAAAAAGTTGCCCCTCAGGATTCTTTAAAATCTTTCCCCTCTCACCCTAAACTTATGTCCCCTGGTTCTTGATTGTCTTGTTCTGGGTAAAGGACTCTGTGCATTAACCCCATCTTTTCCCCTCGTGATTTTATACACTTGTATGCATTTCACTAGTAAACTCTTGCATAAAGTCACCCTTCAGCCTCATCCGCTTCAAGGAATAAAGTCATAATCTGTTCAACCTCTCCCTATAGTTCAGGCCTTTGAATCCTGGTGACATTCTCGTAAATCTTCTCTGTACTCTTTCCAGCTTAACGACATCCTTCCTCTGGCAGGGTGAGCAAAACTGAACACAATACTCCAAATATGGCCTCATTGACATGTTGTACAACTGTAATATAACATCCTGACTTCTATACTCAATGCTCTGACTGAAGAAGGCCAAAGCACCAAAAGCCGTCTTGACCATCCTTTCAATCTGTGGCGCTACTTTCAGGGAATAATGTACCTGCACTCCTAGAACCC
Source organism: Rhinoraja longicauda (assembly GCF_053455715.1). Lineage (NCBI taxonomy): Eukaryota > Metazoa > Chordata > Chondrichthyes > Rajiformes > Arhynchobatidae > Rhinoraja > Rhinoraja longicauda. The sequence continues at coordinate 9,856,648 of NC_135993.1, forward strand.
TCTGCTCTACAATACTTCCCAGGGCCCTGCCAGTCACCGTGAAGGTTCTGCCTTGGTTTGACTTCCTAAAATGCAACACCTCGCACTTATCTGCATTAATTGAGAATGATCAGCCATGATCACATTGAATGGTGGTGCTGGCTTGAAGGGCCGAATGGCCTACTCCTACACCTATTGTCTATTATCTATAAACAGCATTAGTCATTCCCCAGTCCACTTGCCCAGCTGATCAAGATCCTGCTGTTATTTTTTGATAACCATCTTTATTATCTACGATTCCACCCACTTTGGGTTCAGTTTACTAATCATACCTTGTACATTTTCATTCAGATTGTTGATATACACCACAAACAACATTGGGCCCAGCACCTGAGGGCACACTACTAGTCACAGGCCTCTCGTCTGAAAAACATCCCTCCACCATCACCCTCTGCTTCCTCCCATGAAGCAAATAATCTATGCTGTCAGCAGTCTCCTCCTGGATCCCGTGTGGTCTAATCTTCTTGAATAGCCTACCATGTGGAACCTTATCAAATGCCTTGCTGAAGTCCACCTGAACAATGTCTACAGCTTTGCCCTCATTAACCTTTTTGATTGCTTCTTCAAAAAACTAAAACTGCTCGTTAAGAATTTTGCATTCTTGGTAGCTGTGAGAAACGGAGATTTGCCCAAAGGTCGCAAACTCTACTGGACAGAAGGGAGGAAGCTGTTTGAGTTAATGCTCCAGAGTTATTGGTCTTGGCCCTATGCCAAGCTCTCTCAGTTTAAGAATAAAAATGCAATGTATTGGCGGCAAGAGCGGAAAACTAAGTCACAGATCCTACTCCACAGTGCAGAACTACATCCACGTTTAAAAAGGTAGCAGAAAGGACAAAGTGACGAGATATAATGGTTAGATGATAAAGAACGTGGGTGGTTTTCATCACTGATGACAAAATGAAAAGAAGGAAGAGATGTTTGTATTTACTTTGTTCCCATCACAACTTTGGGGGATTTCAAAGTATCTTGCAGGATGTGAAGTATTTATTCAATTTGGTCAATTTTATTAATGCAGGAAATTGAATTGAGCAAGCTGCCTTCAACAGCCAAATGTCGAAGAACAGATGAATTGTTTTATTGATGTTGGTTTAAGGTTAAGTAATGACCTGGGTACAAGTTACCATTGACTAAAAATTGGATTTGGTCTTATTCAATTTCTGCTGTCATTGAACCACTACATGGTTTGGCCCCCCATTTTAGCATGTCTGATTTGTGGGAACCATTGAGTCCCCATACAATATTAAAATGACAAGTTTGGGGAGGAGAATTGTACCAATGATAGGGAAAATAAATCGGAGAATATCTATACCATGCATTGCTGCCTGATGAAAGTGTCAACATAGAAGAGCTGGAGAGCGGGTGATGTTTCGGGTCGACAACCTTCTTCAGACCTGAAACGTCACCCATTCTTTCTCTCCAGAGATGCTGCCTGTTCCGCTGAGTTACTCCAGCATTCTGTGTCTATCTTCGGTGTAAGCCAGCATCTGCAGTTCCTTCCTAAACATAAAAGAGCTATTGAGAGTCATCCTGACAACTTTGCTTCTCCGCTGAATTCTACAATTTTACTGCAATATAAAGCTGTTGTTTTTCATAGACATTTGAGTCTTATCTTGTGCCACCAATTTTCTGTTGTGGGCCATTTGTCCCCTTTTGTCTTTCTCGTGATGGCAACTGCTCCTTGCGTGATTACGTTTTTATTGGTGATGAGTGCCCTTGCGATTGCTGTCAAACAGCTATTTGAATACGAGCTTTGACAATAATAAGTAGCAGATTATTTGGTTGCAAGGTAAGAGATCTTATCACCATCCACATCCACACAGTGATTCCGGTAGATTCCAGGATAAGGATTCGATGGAGGAAAATCTAAAAATGTTCTTTTCATTAAAATGAGATTATCCAATATTGCACAAATAAATTATTTTAAATAACTTTTTTAAGTGGCAGGGTGGTTGGTGTATGTTTTGAAAAAGCTCTTGCCATTTGAGACCCTGCGACTGAGCTGTTTTCCAGCATTCAATTTGTTTTGGTTTAACACTTTGCTTTTAAAAAAACAAGTTTTGGCAGCATCGTCAGGAAAGCTGTAATATAATTAGTTTTGTCACTTGGACATGTGTGTTTCTTTTTCTCTATTTTGCAGTAAAAAATGTGTCGTGTAAATATTGCTTTACAACAACGCCAGGGAGTCAATTAATCTTTGCAGTGAAAGGCAACCTGTTACTCTTAATGTTGACATCAGGGCCATTCTCGAACGATTCTTTGCCCCCTCCCTTTGTCTCCTGAAGCAACTGATTCATGCTGGGAGCAGATCTGTGCTGCCAAGAGCCAGGTACCCTGCCTGAAGGGGCTGCAGTTCATGTGTGTGCCTCACAACGAGTGCAAAGAAAAGGTGCAGAATGTGGCACTCTAACATCCGAGTCTTCCGTTTCAATGTGATCTGGGATATGTAACCTAAATTCAAGATGCAATTAAGATTGGGAGATCTTGAACAGATTTCTTCACGCATGTTATCATACTGCATCCCCCCCCCCTCACTTATCAACTAAAATAAATTACTGTTTCTCCATTTTATCCAATGCAGATAGTGACATGGAGCAGAAATCTGCTTGTATTTGTGTATATCCTGCTGTACACAGCATTAGCTTTGAAACTAATAGCAGCAAACCCAGCTAGTAGTAGCTAATGTTTGCTGAGATGGCAGAACTATTGTATGAAGAAAGGTTGGGTCAACTAGGTTCTGTATTCACTGGAGTGATTGGGGATCACAGCTCCCAATTATCCTCCACTTTAGATCTAATTCTAAATTCATTCCTAAATGTTAGCCATTTTTTATCCAACGTCATGCTTTTCAGTGAAGATCCCCAGTCTGTTGTAAATTTAAAAAAAAATTAAATTTCAAAATAGACTTTATTCGAGAAATAAATATATATACAATACATGATCCTTACAAAACTCCACCCGACATTCTCGGAGGCCACACATACAATACAGTTTCTCCAAATCCCGATTTTAACCCACACCCTTACCACTCACGTGGCCCACTGGCGTGGAATCCCATCCCTTATTTGGAGGGGCGTCTCCACCACACCCTGCCCCCAATATCCAGCAGCGGAAGGACCCTGGTCTATCGCCCATCTCCACAGAGCCTTGGCGTTGGCTGCACCAAGCTTCAGTGCGTCCCTCAGCACGTACTCCTGCAGTCTGCAGCGGGCCAGTCGGCAACATTCCCCGACGGACATCTTGCTCCGCTGGGAGGTCAACAAAGCTCGGGCAGACCAAAGAGCGTCTTTCACCGAGTTGATGACCTTCCACGAGCACTCAATGTCAGTCTCTGAATGCATCCCTGGGAACAGTCCCTAAATCACAGAGTCCTCTGTGACGGAGCTGTTCGGAATACCTAGCCAACTCATTCCCCATCCAGACCACTTTTGCCCAGTGGCTCCCTGCTGTGTGCTGTTCTAATAAAGTAATCTTTGTTTATGCAGCTGTACCTTGTGATTTCAAACTCATCACAATCAATGAATGAAATGTATTAGATGATATTTGAACATTTTAATGCTTTTATTAATGCCCCTCTATTCATCTAGAACCTTTTAGGAGACACTAATATTTATTTGGGGGTGTACAAATTTATTTGGCGGTGTACAAGTTATTTGTCATCCATGGGGGTCTATGCCGTATTTCTGGTGTGTAATGACAAATTAGTTCACACAAAGGATGGTGGAACATGGAACAAGCTGCTGGAGGAGGTCGTTGAGGCAGGAACAATTGTGCCTTTTAAAAAACATTTGGACAGGTACATGGAAAGGACAGGTTTAGAGGGATATGGACCAAACGCAGGCAGGTGGGACAAGTGTGGATGGGACAACGTTGTAAGACTCTATGACTCTAGTGTAATTGTGAGGAGAGAACGACTAGGCCAAGGATATGAAGAATCAAGCACACTAAATGGAGAATTAATCATGTAAAATTGAGATGCCTTGACACGAGTGCTTAGGAAGAGTGTGTTTCACTTGAGAGAAACTTGATAATTGTAGATAAATTCATTGGGAAGGATTAGAGAAGAGCTGAGGGGAAATGGTTTCACCTGAAAAATAGTGCAATCTTCAACTCAAATTGACAGGGTTAAGGCATTCACCCTCATTGTAGATTAAACATCATCTGGAAGAGCCTCAACTTACAAGGCAATAAGCCAAGTGGAAGTTACCCAGGAAGTTCAATGTTCGGCTGGAAAGGATACACTGGGCCTCCTTCTGTGCTGTAAATTTCCATGAATCTTTTTCTACGGACAAACTAAAGTGGGCTTAAAATATAAATGACAAATGCAAAATAAAAGAAGAATTCCAGTTGATGGTAAGGTTTAAATTAAAAGGGAATACAAGATGCGATTGTCCCAAAAGAAAGCAAGATTCCTTTGAATGAAATATCTTGATGAATTTTGTTCTTGATGAGTACCAATCAAAAATACTTAAATATGTGAAGGTATCACAAAAAGCTGGATCAACTCAGCGGATCAGGCAGCATCTCAGGAGAGAAGGAATGGGTGACACCCTGGGTCGAGACCCTACTTCAGATGGCTGAAGAAGGGTCTCGACCCATTCCTTCTCACCTGAGATGCTGTCTGACCCGCTGAGTTGCTCCAGCTTTTTGTGATACCTTCGGTTTGTACCAGCATCTGCAGTTATTTTCCTACTTAAATATGTGAATATCTTTTCAGTTGAATTTTTCAAACTTTAATTGTTTGGTACTATTGTCAATTATTAAAAATAATTTTTCCTTTTTCTCTCTTTCCCCTCCCTTTCCAACAACCACAACCCTCTTTTACAGGTAGTAATTCAACGGATGAAGTTGGAAATAAGGTAGGAAACCTTTCATTGTTTGATAACATTGAGTGAAGGGCTGCTGGGAATTCTGTGCCCAAGAATATGCTGTTATCCTTAGAACTTCTGATTATATATTGCAATAGATGAGATTACTGTCTGGCAGGAGATGAGTCACTTCCATTTCATAAGGCAAGCTGTGAGAATCAGGGCATTAAGAGATATAATTAAAATCATTTTCACTATCTACTTTTGCCTTTTCTTTCTGACCCACCAACCAATCCCTTCAGGGTGTTTCTACCACGTAGGCTCTTATCTTTGGTGATGATTGCACAGATGCAAGTCTGCTCTAATGCCATCTCTTCTCTTTGATCAGCTGGCAGTAGCTGCAGACTGGATTTATCGTGTCTTCGAAGATAAAACATGTGGTTCTGGCACAGTTGGCTTTCCAATTCATTGGTGAATGTTCCCCCTCTTTTTCTTAAGTAGGACGAATTGGTAAAAGGAAGAAACGCAGCGTATCAAATTAGATTAGAAAGTGAGTGTCCTTGCATATGAATCATTGGAAGTTAACAGGTAGGTAAGAGAAACCGTAAGGTAAGCAGAAGATAGACACAAAATGCTGGAGTTTCTCAGTGGGGCAGGCAGCATCTCTGAATAGAAGGAATGGGTGACGTTTTGTGTCGAGATCCTTCTTCAGACTCTGAAGAAGAGTCTCGACCCGAAACATCACCCATTCCTTCTATCCAGAGATGCTGCATGTCCCACTAAGTTACTCCAGCATTTTGTGTCTATCTTCGGTTTGAACCAGCATTTACAGTTCCTTCCTACACAGTGAGGTAAGCAGTATGTTGCAGTTCATTCCTTTGTGATTTACATACAAGCATAAAGATGTAGCACACCAATTACCTAGGGTTCTGGTGAGGACATGCCTGGAGTATGATATACAGGTTGCGACCTGTGTAAGGATGAACATACGATAGAAAAAAATAGAATAAATTGATTCTTGGGATGGAGGGGAGGGGAGAGGGGCAGGGTGAAATTCAAAATAAAGGATAGTCATTCAAGACGGAAATTAAATGAAATTTCTTTACCTTGAACTTACTCGTACATCTAGAATTCTCAACCCAAGAATGCTATGGAGTATGTCTCTGAAGGCGGAGAGAGATATTTGGATTTGATGAGAATCAAGTTTATTGCTGAAAAGGCAGAAAAAAAATCAGCCATGATCTTTTTGAGAGGTGAAGCAGGCACAAGAAACAGAGGCTGGCTGCTGCTCTATTTCTTATGTTTTTTTTATCACCTTCAAACTAAAGCAGGGTAGGGGTTTCGGACAAAAAATCTCAGCTTTGTGAAGAAGCTTTCCAGCAGATGACTAAAAATCTGTTTGAGGATAGAGGTTTCAAAGTAAGAAATGTGGAGGTTTGGGTTGGAATTTTGAGAACTCGGGTCTTGGTAACTGGAGGCATGATCACAGGAGGAGAATTGAATAAATTCAGGGATGAGCAGCAGGCTTGATGGATAATTTAGATGCTGAGTTAAGGATGGCAAATGAGGATCATCAGGTAGGAAAGTGGGCAAAGTGTAGGATTGATCGTGGTGTTACTGAAGGTGGAGTAGGCTCAAGAAGTAGTGGAGCCAATTGTTGCATTTGTTTATTCTGTCAGGAGCACAGGTATCTAAGTGTGATTTAGGTTGGAAGATAATAGAGTGAGAGAATTGAGACCTTGGAGGGACTGAAAACAAGACAGAATTTTAAAGTTGAAGCTATTCAATAAAGAGTGGTCGTGGCGAAAACACAGGGGTAATGGGTGAATGGGACTTGATGTCTATTAGGGTGCAATGAACTAATAATGAATTAGGACAATCCATATACTAAAGCTCTCATTTGTTTATTCACAAAATGCTGGAGTAACTCAGCAGGTCAGGCAGCATCTCGGGAGAGAAGGAATGGGTGACGTTTCGGGTCGAGACCCTTCTTCAGACTGATGTCGGGGGTGGGACAAAGGAAGGATATAGGTGGAGACAGGAAGATAGAGGGAGATCTGGGAAGGAGGAGGGGAAGGGAGGGACAGAGGAGCTATCTGAAGTTGGAGAAGTCGACGTTCATACCACCGGGCCGCAAACTGCCCAGGCGAAATATGAGGTGCTGCTCCTCCAATTTCCGGCGGGCCTCACTATGGCACTGGAGGAGGCCCATGACAGAGAGGTCAGACTGGGAATGGGAGGGGGAGTTGAAGTGCTGGGCCACCGGGAGATCAGTGGCGTTAATGCGGACCGAGCGCAGGTGTTCAGCGAAGCGATCGCCGAGCCTGCGCTTGGTTTCGCCGATATAGATGAGTTGACATCTAGAGCAGCGGATGCAATAGATGAGGTTGGAGGAGGTGCAGGTGAACCTCTGTCTCACCTGGAAAGAATGTTTGGGTCCTTTGATGGAGTTGAGGGGGGAGGTAAAGGGACAGGTGTTGCATCTCGTGCGGTTGCAAGGGAAAGTGCCCGGGGTTAGGGTGGTTTGGGTAGGAAGGGACGAGTGGACCAGGGAGTTGCGGAGGGAATGGTCTCTGCGGAATGCAGAGAGGGGAGGGGATGGGAAGATATGGCCAGTGGTGGGGTCCTGTTGTAGGTGACGGAAATGTTGGTGGATGATATGTTGGATCTGCTGGCTGGTGGGGTGGAAGGTGAGAACGAGGGGGATCCTGTCCTTGTTGCGAGTGGGGGGATGGGGAGCAAGAGCGGAGCTGCGGGATGTAGAAGAGACCCTAGTGAGAGCCTCATCTATAATGGAGGAGGGGAAGCCCCGTTTTCTGAAAAACGAGGACATCTCGGAAGCCCTAGTCTGAAACACCTCATCCCGGGCACAGATGCGGCGTAGACGGAGGAATTGGGAGTAGGGGATAGACTTTTTGCAGGGGACCGGGTGGGAAGAAGTGTAGTCCAGATAGCTGTGCGAGTCGGTGGGCTTGTAATAAATGTCCGTCACTAATTTTTCTCCTGTGATGGAGATGGTGAGGTCCAGAAACGGGAGGGAGATGTCAGAGATAGTCCAGGTAATTTGTTTGTTTGTAATCTCTCATTTGTTTGTTTGTTCCTGAACTGCAGCCAAAACGGTACACGATAGCGTGACAATTTTAGGCCCACCTTACTCACCGTCATCCCTTTGGTGCTAATGGAAGAAGTTTCATTGAAATTGGTGTTATATTTTTTAAGTTATTCACATTTTAAAGTTTAAATCTATCTCCTAGGGAGAGAAGGAGGAGGGAGGGGGGAGGATGAGGGGGGTTGAGAGGGATGGAGGGGAAGAGAGGAGGGGAGGGGGGTGGGGAGGGAGGAGGGAGGGAGGGAGGGGAGGGGGGGGGGTGGGAGTGGGGGAGGAGAGGGTGCTGCACCAATGCAGGAGAGGTTTGGGCCCAACGGGTCCGCTTGATCTATTTATTACTATAACTATGGAAGCTGGAATCAACTTTTTTACTATCATTTGATCCCTGTTTCAAAAGCAAATGCAAACAGCATATTTTTCAAAAATCTTCATAAGACATAAATCATTACACAGCTATTTTGAAGACAACCAGGACACTGTGACTTGTGGGAACAGAGTCTATCAAACTAAATTAACCTAGTTCGCTCTACGGTACACTTACAGATTGTCGCTACATAATAATGCATTGTGCTAAGCCTTCTTATTAAGACTTGCAGTGCTTTGACACTTAGGGTTTAATTATCTTTGCTGGTCAGAAAAGATCAGATGCACACTGTGAGAAGTGTGGCTTCTGGCACACTCTTCATAGCACTGTGAAAAACAGCTTTTTCCTTTTGAGTTAGCGCAAATCATCAGCAGTAGTTTGCAAGCTGGTGCAAACAGACAGGAAACATCAAATTCCCTTTATCATCCAGTAGTTCACAGGCTTATAGCACATTCCCCACAGTTTCACCGGTAGCAATCTTAGGTGAAAGTTTGACTGAACTTTTGCAGTGCTGTCACCTTGTCCACCACTCTGCTGGGATTCAACTTGAGAGAGTTTCCCATAGACCCATGCCGCAACCTTTCATTTATCCCATAATAGGTAATGAGGAGATATTTGTAATGGAGCATAGGAAGCCATTCACCTCATCATACTCTTATTAGCTTTCTGAGAGTTTACAATTCCACTCCTCTGAAAGGTTTTCTCACTTGTGTTATTGTGAATCTTTGGGATTTTACACTAAAGCAAGCTCTAGATTTTTGGCGAATTGTGCACTGGCATAGAAATTGAACTTTGCAAGTTCAGCAAACATGATGCAAGAAAAGGACTGCGAAATAGAATTGATGCCAATAGAGATATTTGGCATCAAATAGTGGCATCCCCTCAAGAGCTATCCCTGTCTTTCATGTCAGTACTTTTCTTTTGCACTGGATCTTTAAAAATATTAAAAATAATAAACTTAGTTTGAAGATTTGCTACCGTTATGTGCGGAGGTAGTTCCAGGAATGCACTGCAGATACCTTACTGCCCTGCACCCTTTGCATAAAATTCTATTGGTGTTGTACCTGACAGTGGTTTAAAGGAGGAAAAAGCAGCGGGTAATGTTAAGTTATTTTATCTTGGAAATGTCATTCTGATAATTGGAGATACTTAACTTGAAGCATTTACTGGGTTGGTACATAACAGCTGCCTCAGAGTTCCTCTTTGGGTCAATGTTAAATTATGTTTGTCCTGCAAGTACCTTGGGTAATTTTGCATTACTAAAATCATTATTGAAATACAAGTTGCTGTTGTGCTCTGAATCAGGCTGTTCTTCAGTAACTGCTGTATCGCAATGGATTTGCTGATTCTGTGAAGGTTCTAGTTAATGCAGATTGGTGTGAATCGACTGCTGTAAACTGAAGAATTTTATCGGGTTATTTATTAAAAGCAGGGCTATTGAATTTGGTATTTAACTAAATACAGTGTAGTTTCCACTTTTGTATTTAGCAGGTTTCTTCTATTGTGAACAGACAACATGTAGGCTTGTTTTATTTTGAAAACTTCAGCAACATTATTAATGGACTGCTTTATGAAAAAGGAAAATAAATATATTTCCGTTATGTACCTTTTAGGAAAGAAAGATTTGCCAGGGAGCCAAAAAACATGCATGTGTTGATCCCAGCTGCTGAGGTTACCTGGGGAGCACGTGGCTTAGACAATAGGTGCAGGAGTAGGCCATTCGGCCCTTCGAGCCAGCACTGCCATTCAATGTGATCATGGCTGATCATTCTCAATCAGTACCCCGTTCCTGCCTTCTCCCTATACCCCCTGACTCCGCTATCCTTAAGAGCTCTATCTAGCGCTCTCTTGAATGCATTCAGAGAATTGGTTTCCACTGCCTTCTGAGGCAGAGAATTCCACAGATTCACAACCCTCTGACTGAAAAGGCTTTTCCTCATCTCCGTTCTAAATGGCCTACCCCTTATTCTTAAACGGTGACCCCTTGTTCTGGACTCCCCCAACATTGGGAACATGTTTTCTGCCTGTAATGTGTCCAACACCTTAATAATCTTATACGTTTCGATAAGATCCCCTCTCATCCTTCTAAATTCCAGTGTATACAAGCCTAGTCAGTTTTGCAATCCCTAGCTTGAGCTCCTTTGGGCTAGGGATTGCAAAAGTCAAACGGGGTTCTTGATCCCACTTGCACCGGTTAAAAGGTTTGCAGTATTGCATCCTGCACAGACAAAAATGTTTAACGCTTGTTGAAGGTGAAGCTATTGGCAGGATGCACTAAGCACCTAGCAACTTTATGCCAGCAGAATTAGGGCATTTAAAGATCACTTAGAATCTGCTTAAAGCATGATTTTGTTGACTTGAGTGAAAACTAAAAGTTCTCATAGGTTCACCTGCAGCTTGTATTTCACATGTGCCTGGGGTGAGAATGTTAACACCCAATTCACAGTGCTACATTATCCTCAGCACATGCCAGAAACACACCATTCGGTGCGCCTGTGAACCTTGGTGCTACCTAAGATTTGGAAGTGCTGCTATTGGGCAGCCCTTTGATATACAGACACTTTGAAATGCTGACCAGCCATCAAAGGGAGTGCTTTGATTCCCACTGGCCATAATTACAAGGAGTTCCCATCACTGAAAGAGTTTCCCAAGAGCTTGTTCTTTTGTAAAAGGATATATTGATCTTTGGTGTTTACCCTGGGAATACAGCATTGGTTGACATCATTCAAATAATAGACTTCTGCAGAGTTGCAGTGTCAGTAAAGGTTTGTTCATGCCCACCATATCAATGGACCCTTCTAACTTATTTGAACACCTTTTATCTCGTTTTCTTTCCCCATGCTCTGTCGTACAGTCCTCCAGTTTTGTGAAAATAATTGATTTGGGTTTGTATTCCTGTCACCAATGGATCTGGGGAACCAAATCCAAAGGTTAACATAGAACAGTACAGTACAGAAACAGGCCCTTCGGCCTACAATGTCTGCATTGTACCTGCTGCCAAGTCAAACTAATTGCCTCTACCTGCACGTGATCCATAACCCACCATTCCCTGCATATCCATGTGCCTTTCTAAAAGCCTCTTTACTGCCACTATCACATTTGCCTCCATACTGGCAGCGTGTTCCAGGCACCCAACAAAAATATATATATATTTGCCCCACACATTTTTACCAGAATGCTATCTGGATTAGAGAGTTTCAGCTACAGGGAGAGGTTGAATAGACTTGGATTGTTTTCTCTGGAACGTCGGAGGTTGGGGCGGGGGGGGGGGGGGGGGGGGGAGTCGGGAGACTTGAGAGAAGTATATTAAATTATGAGAGGCATAGATAGGTCCTTTTTCCCAGGGTGGCAATTTCCAAAACTGGAGGGCTGAGCTATAAGGTGAGAGGGAGAAAATACAGTGGAGATGTGCAGAGCAAGTTATTTTTTTACACAGAAGATGGTCGGCCTGGAATGCATCGCCAAGGTTGGTGGTGGAGGCAGAGGCAGATACAATAGTGGCGTTTAAGAAGCTTTTAGATAGACTCTTGGATTTGCAGGGAATGGAGGGATATGGATCATTTGCAGGCAGATGAGATCAGTTCAGCGAGGCACTATGTTTGGCACAAACATTGTGGTCGAAGGGCCCATTCCTGTGTTGTAGGGCCCATTCCTGTGTTGTAGGCACAGGCGGGAGCGGCCGGGATTGAGGACGCCCCCGACAACGAGGCTGGGCCACCTGCATGTGTTGACTGATGTCCAAATGGGCCGGTTTAGGGCGAGCCACCGACAAAGTCTCACGTCGGCTCCTATGTCCAAAACGAACGTGGCAAGCCCAGTCTGCAGCACCTGGAAAGGGCCCTCATACGGTCGCTGCAGAGGCCGGCGTCCGATGAGCGTCACCACGCAGGAACACGTACGGACAGTCCTGGAGAGCAGACGGGACGTGGGGATGAATCACCCCACGGCGAGACTTCGGGGCAGGAGAGAGCATGCCCACCTTCTCACGGAGGTGCTGCAGCGTGGACGAGGGTGCTGCAGTCTCAGTGCCGAGAGTTCGGCCTAACTCTCAGGAGTCGCCACAACCAATTCTATATCTCCATCTGCTGCCAGAGTTATTGGCTCTTTGCTGGGTTGCAATCCCACAGATGTTGGATGCTCTTTGGTGTCTTGCCCAATTGTGCAAAATAGCTTCATCCATAATGTTATAGTTTCTATAAAACGTCTTTGCTGTCATATTGCAGTAAATCTTGATTTCATGAAAATTCCTTATTTATATTTTATGTTCGTTAAAACTGACAGAGACTTCCAATTTAATTTAAGTCTGAAGAAGGGTTTCGACCTGAAACATCACCCATTCCTCTTTTCCTAGACCTGCTGTCTGACCTGCTGAGTTACTCCAGCATTTTGTGATACCTCCAATTTAATTTAAGTCTGAAGAAGGGTCCCAACCCGAAACGTCACCTTTCCATATTCTGCTGAGATGCTGCCTGACCCGCTGAGGTTCCTCCAACATTTTATGTCTAATTGAATTTGAGATCCTTGACATTGTAAGAAGTGCCGGTCAAGAAGTCCAGAAGCTAATTGCAGATGGAGGCCCAAAGGCCAAGGTCCAGAAATTTAGGGATGACCTTACTCACTATTGCAGTGTTGATGGCTGAGCAGCAGCATAACTCCGAAATTGCAAAACAACCTTGTACCAATTGCACTGAGCATTAAATTTATTATTGTCCTTGTGATGGCAGTTTCTATACCTTCTTAAAGTCCAACTTCGATAGCCATTACTGCTCGGGGATGGAATGGAGGTATAGCTTACGCACACACCGCACCCTAATATAACAAAACGAATCTTCCAAACGCTGTTTCTTGATTAATTGGTCTTTATTAAAGTAGCACAAATGAAAGAGTAATTCATAACTTTTTGTTCTTATCAACTGTTTCTTCTTCAGACAATACAATAAAATTCTTGTGATTATTACCGTGTGGTAAAGAACTGTATTCTCTCCATCCTCCGAGACTAAACTGACCCACAACCTCTGTTGCTAGCCTCTAGCCTCCTCAAGATGCTAGCCTCCTCCCATCTAGACACTCCCCATTACGTATTAAGTCACACACACAAGCATGCAAAAAGGACATAAACTAGAAATATTAAACATAGCCATAATACAATGACAGTAGCTAAATTAAGCATAAATGGCTCCTACAGTACTTATTACTGTACACATATACTGTTTACATTGTGAGTTCATGTGAACTAGGGATTTCATTGCACCCTTGTGTACATGACACCGGACTAATTTAATCTAACCTACATAACAAAATCCTCCTGCTTCCATAGTGATCTCTGAGAATGTGAAAATCTTTGCAGTTTGATAGTGAATGCTTGGCCTGAGATGAAGAGGCAAAGTAGAAGGGCCATTCTTAGTCACGTGTGTGACCTAAAATGTGAAAGATTGTGGAATACATCTCTTCTAATTCTGAAAGCATTACAGGTACATTGTTTTGTATTGTATAAGTGACTTATTATGTATGTCGAAGTTTATCACGTGAAAATTATATATGTTACGCTGACAATGTTTGTGACCTCATGAGGTCACACATGTGACCAGTTGTAGTTGATCTCTGACCATAAACAAACATGTAGTATAAGAAAATAACTTCTTCAGTCTGAAGAAGGGTCTCGACCCGAAACGTCACCCATTCCTTCTCTCCTGAGATGCTGCCCGACCTGCTGAGTTACTCCAGCATTTTGTGAATAAACAAACATTGTCAGCATAACATATAAAAATTTCACTTGATAAACTTCGACATACATAAGTCACATAAACTGTACAAAACAATGTACCTGTAATGCTTTCAGAATTAGAAGAGATGTATTCCACAATTTTTCACATTTTTGGTCACACACATGACTAAGAAAGGCCCAGAAGATGGTTGGGCTGAATATGAGTGGAGTCTTAAGTCACAGAGGATGATTTTCAGGAGAGTTTTCTTGGCATCGGGATAAGTAAGGTTCGAGACAGCAAGATTTTAACAGCATTTCTGGACCATGATCAGACTTGGGAGAAAAAGTATTGCCTAATGTAAAACAGGATGTCTCAGTGCCAGTGAGGCGATGTCTCAGTGCCAGTGAGGCTGCACTCAGCTAGATTAGCAGAGGAGATAAAGGTGATAATGTGACAAAATTAAGGAGTCGAGTTCTGAGCTCATGTCCTTTAGTTAAATTTTAAGGAAGAGCTTTGTGTGAAAGAGTTGTTTTTTCTTAAAAGTGGTCTGTTTTTGGAAATAGTTTGATAAATTGTCAAATTCTAATATTCCAATTCACTGATTCTCAATTGGCCTCAAAACTAAATTGAAGTTGTTTTTGTTTCTGTAGAAATTGCGCACAATCCAGTTAACTGCCTTTAGTGAAACATTATACATACTAATCATTGTGGATCAGATGTAAACTTGTGAATCTAACCTCTTCATTAATTAGATTTGGCTCTTTGAGAAAGCTGCAGACATTCTAAATAAAATATGGCATTAATTTTGTAATACTTAACTACTTGCCATCTTTAGAAAGATGGAGGAGTAAAATGCTGAAGTCTGGCAAATGTTGTTTGTGGAACGTGCCACTATCTCGTAACGGGCTTTATTACAGGAGCAGCTATGATAGTATACAAAACACTTGAAAGGTGTTGGTTAAGCAATGCTGGCTTCATGTGTAGGAAGGAACTGCAGATGCTGGTTTAAACCGAAGATAGACACAAAATGCTATAGTAACTCAGCGGGACAGGTAGCATCTCTGGAGAGAAGGAATGGGCTACTTTTCGGGTCGAGATTCTTCCTCAGACGGAAGGAAGGGTCTCGACCCGAAACATCACCCATTCCTTCTCTCCAGAGATGCTGCCTGTCCCGCTGAGTTGCTCCAGCATTTTGTATCTAATGCTGGCATCATGATCCTTAATGCTGAGTGTACTATCAACTGAGCCAATCTGACATGGTATAAGGAAAGAATTTTAATTTGAAAAAAAATCTATTTGTAAGGAATTGGCTGCAAACTTGTCCATGTTTATTCGCTATTCACTGTGCAGCAGTGGGTTGGTGCCAAATGAACATTGAGCTGTAGCCTAGACATGTTGCTTGGATTGTTCACTTGCTGCCAGCTGAAAACTTGCATAGCTGCGTGGCAGAGGATCAAACCCTGACAAAGGTGCAAGAATTGAAGATGCACGGAGCAAGGAAATCTTGTTGACTAAAATGCAAAAATTGTGGTTTGAAATATTAAGCATCTGATTTTGGGGGATTTCTTTTTGGATGAACCTTAATCAATGTTTATTATCCCAAACTACTGAACTAAAGACATTGATTCCTTATTATTATTTTATACTGTAAAAAATTGAGACACCTAGTGTAGGTACTTATTGGAATATCATTATACCATGTGAAGTATGACTCTGGCATGTTTTCCCACATGTAGACTGTTTCTGGACTACAGTTTCACAGGTGTACACTGTCACTGGGGTATATTTCACAGTTTAGTTTAGAGATACAGTGCAGAAACAGGCCCTTCTGCCACTAAGTCCGCGCCGACCATCGATCCCTGCCTTGAGACGTATATCTTTGGAGAGTGGGAGGAATCCGGAGCATCTGAAGAAAACCCACACGGTTACAGGGAGAACGTACAAACTCCATACAGGCAGCACCCGTAGTCAGGATCGATCTTGGGTCTCTGGCGCTGCAAGGCAACAACTCTACCTCTGTGCCACCGTGCTTGTAGATACTTGGCATGAACATATACCTAATTTTGATGTGGCCTTGCTGAAAACAATTGGAATTGGAGGCCTCAGCTGACAGATTTTGTTTTAAAAATTGCCACTAGCCCAGGGCAAGCAGACCAATTTAAACACCCCTATTGCTTAGCCAGCTGACAATTCAGGCTGAATAAATGAACCTGAGATTTACTGTCTGCATGGTATCATTATGCAGTTCATTTATTCACAATGGTAAAATTGGTAGGCTGTTCATAATGTTTTCACTCATTCCAGTTTTGGCAGCAGCAGGTGAGACAATATAGGTCCAGCCATTTTGATTTGCTCCATGAGAAAACAGGAAGTGGCCACGAGCAATGGATACAAGAAAGACCTGACAATATCCCAGTTGTAGTATTGAAGACATGAGCTCTAGAACTAGCACCATCTCTAACCCAGCTATTCAGTTACCATCACGATACTGACATCGACCTGACAATGTGTAAAATTGCCCGTTTATGTCAGTTCGCGAACAGCAAGTCTGAACCAATCCTGGATAATTAGCAGACTATCGATTCTCATTCATCAGCAAGGTGATAGAACTTATCAATGATGGTGTCATCAACAGACACTAGTGACTAATAACCTGCTCACTGTTGCTCAGTTTGGATTTTGCTTGGACCACTTAGCTCCAGACTTCATTATAGCTTTGTCCAATCATTGACCAAAAAGGCAATTCAAAAGGTGCGGAGAGAGTGATTGCCCTTGACATCGGTGTGGCATTTGAGTGTGTATGACATCAAAGAGCCTGATAAAACTGAACTCTGTTAACATCAAGGGGAAAACGTTCCATCTGTTGGAGCCATACCATGCAGAAAAAAAGATGCTTATAGTTATTAGAAGTCAATTATCTAAGCTTGAGGTTAATTACATCAGGAGTTTCTTGGGGCCTATTCCTCACTGTTTGACTTACTTGATCATTGGTCTGTCTTCCATCAAGAGATTAGATTATGGAGGCATTGTTGATGATTGCATGATGTTTAATTCCATTAACTACCTTTCAGCAAATGAACCAGTGCTTGATTGCATGCATCAAGACTCAAAGCATTCAGTTGTGAGTTGATAACTGGCAAGAAATGTTCATGCAATAAAATTGCTTGGCATATTTCCTCCAAAATAAGGTCCAACACCTACCCTTGACTTCAGTAGCATTAGATTTAGATTTAGAGATACAGCGCAGAAACAGGCCCTTCGGCCCACCGGGTCCAGCGATCCCCGCACACTAACACTATCCTACACCCACTAGGGACAATCTTTACATTTGCCCAGCCAATTAACCTACAAACCTGTACGTCTTTGGAGTGTGGGAGGAAACCGAAGATCTCGGAGAAAACCCACGCAGGTCACGGGGAGAACGTACAAACTCCGTCCAGACGGCGCCCGTAGTCAGGATTGAACCTGAGTCTCCGGCGCTGCATTCGCTGTAAGGCGGCAACTCTACCGCTGCGCCACTGCTGCTTATTTTCCCAGAATCAACGCGATGGGGAGGGGTCACTCTTAACTCAACTCAGCTGGACAACCAAAATAAAATGGTGGTAAAATGGAAGATCCTGCAGCATGTGACTCTCCATGACATCTACAAGGCATGAAAGAAGTGTGATAGCAAGCTCTCTTTATATATCCAACAAAACTCAAGAATCTTATCATCCAGGCCAAAGCAGTCAACTTGTTTGCTTCCCTATTCACCAACCGAGGCATTCAATTTCCCCACCACCAGTGCTGAGTGGAAATGGTGTTTACATTATATAAAATGTACTGTATTTACTTGCCAGCATTCCTCCCAGAACATCTCCCCAACCACAATCTCTACAACCAAGAAGGACAAAGATAGCAAATATGCTGGGAAACTACCTCCAGCAGGTTCCTCTTCAAGTTTCGCATCACACTGAGTTAGGAATATATAATGGATAGTATAAGGGGCGTGGCTGTGTTCTGCAGCTGCGGCTCACCGGCAGTCTCTCCGTTTTTTTTGTTTGTGTTTTTTTGTCATTGTTGATGTTAAATGTACGTTTTGTTTTATTTTTAATTCTGTGTATGTAGGGGGGTGGTGGGGGGGGTTGGGGGAAACCTTTTTTTAAATCTCCTCCTCAACGGAGATGCGACCTTTACCGTGTCGTATCTCCGTTCGCGCAACGGCCAACATCGTGGAGTCGGCGGCCTCCAGCTGGGATCGACCTCGAAGACTCCGGTCGCAGGGCCTGGACTTACCATCTCGGAGGCTTCGGCCGTGGGCCCTGCAGACCGCAACATCGGGAGCTCGCAGGTCCCTGGCTGGCGACCGGCTTTTGGGAGCTCCAGCCGTAGCAGCTTCGACCGCCCCGAAGCACGAGGCACGATCAACCCGCCCGCAGGCCCTTCATCACCCTGCGTGGCTCGGCCGCAGCACTTTACATCGCCCGGTGGGGGCTCAGGACTCTCATCGCCCTGCGTGGCTCGGCCGCTGCATTTTCCATCGCCCGGTGGGGGCTCAGGACTTTCATCGGCCTGCTCGGCTCGACCCTGGGACTTTCCATCGCCCGGTGGGGGCTTCAAGGGGTTGGGAGCCTCGATCGCCTCGTGGCGCCACGGGAGAAGAACGAGGAGGAGATAAGACTTTGCCTTCCATCACAGTGAGGGTATGCCTAGAGCAATCACTGTGATGGCTGTTTTGTGTAAAAAATTGTATCTGTGTGTCTTGTGTTCTTTAATGTCTACTGCCGGACCCTGACGTGAGAGGACGCTGGCGTTGATTATTCGCCGCTTTTCCGTCAGGATAGTTTGTCTGTTTGTCTGTTTGTTTCTATGTTAATTGTATTTGTAAAGCGCTTTGTGCATGTGTTAAGGCGCTATATAAAATAAATATATTATTATTATTATTATAAGAAAATAACTGCAGATGCTGGTACAAATCAGAAAGGTCAGACTGGGAATGGGAGGGGGAGTTGAAGTGATTGGCCAACGGGAGATCAGATTGGCCAACGCGGACCGAGCGCATGTGTTGAGCGAAGCGATCGCCGAACATGCGTTTGGTCTCGCCGATGTAAATAAGCTGACATCTGGAGCAGCGGATGCAATAGATGAGGTTGCATGTGAACCTCTGTCTCACCTGGAAAGACTGTTTGGGTCCTTGGATGGAGTTGAGGGGGGAGGTAAAGGGACAGGTGTTGCATCTCGTGCGGTTGCAGGGGAAAGTGCCCGGGGATGGGGTGGTTTGGGTAGGAAGGGACGAGTGGACCAGGAATATATAACTATTGGTTCTTTGATGAAAGACTTTAATTCTAGAATTATCAATCCATCAACACTGAAAGTACCTTCACCAGATGGACTGCAGTGGTTCAAGAAGGCAGCTGACTACCTTCTTCTCAATGGCATCCAGCCTTGCCAGTGATGCTCACTTCCTGAAAAAAAATATCATTAAAGAAGCAAGCCTGGTTAGTTCAGCACTGAGGAGCTATGTTCTCATCAAACTTTTGGAATGAGGCTAAAGCTGTTAACATTCAGCAGCAGAAACCCTAATTGAGCAATTTTAATGATGTAAGCCACAACCGGTTTATGTCAGCAGATGTGCGGTTTGTTGCCAGTAACTAAATTGAAACTAAAATTAATTCTTTAAGCCTTGCCGCAGATGATCTCAGAATTCTTTTGGCAATTGGCAGAGATGACTGTTCTAATTACCTATTGTCAGAGAAAGAACTGACGCTGTTTGCAATGCTCCTGCTTAGTGTTTGAATTTCCATAGCTGTCTAATCATTTGCAGCCTGCTTTGCTTGTTTTTATGTCAACTTTATTAGTCAAGTGTGCTCGATATGGGGCACATGGCTGTTGTAAGAAAGTCAGACAGGGTGGGAAAACTCTGATGGAGATGTGTTCTGGGAGGTTTCCTCATCACTTTTGAGTGTAAGGCTTAGAATCCACAGAAGTGATAATACCAGCACCTTTAAGCTATTAGTGTTTGAAGCAAGGGATCTATTTGTATGCAGGTAAATCTCTTAGAGGTATATCACTTCACAGCCCTTGTTCGTTTGTTGGGAGCTGAACAAGGAGCTTGATGTGAATGTACACACGTTCACATTTGGATGTGAAAGTTTCTCTTTTGATCTTTGGCGTAACCTCATGCCATCTGTATTTTACAAATGGGCAATGGCCTTTTAGCATGCAGCACACTTCTTCCCGTGTTCTGCGTGGGACATAAGGTGAAGAGATTGACGCTAAAGTCTAATTCATGCTCCTCGGTCTCATGCCTTGTTAATTGCCCACATGTCAGCTGGAGTCAATGCTCTACTTTTTCTGCTCTGGCAGCCCTGCAGCTCGGGCATTACTGAATGAGATGAAGCTAGCTTGTGGGATACAATGGCATATGTAACCACGTTGGCAGAGTTGGCCATGTTTTCTGACGATTAGTTTAATGTTGAGAATATATGTGATGTCGCCTGGAACATTTGGAAGCTGGGTGAACCTTTGAGTGTGTGTGTGGTTGTTGGTGGTGGTGGGGGGAGGGCGGGGGGGTTAGGGGGGGGGGGAGAGGAAGGAAGGGAAGGGATCATCTTTAATTTTCATGATCTATTTCCTGCAGATATATGGGCATTTGCTCCATCAGTGAGTTCCCTAAAATGTTCTCAATTTATTCATTGCATTGCTGCTTGCATTACATTGCAAACTGACTACTTAGTTTGAACTTGCTGCCACTGTGAGATTCCTTGCCCTGTCAGCTGTATGAAGTCGCTTAATAAAGCCGCATTTTAAAAAAAAGACACACGGCTGGAGTAACTCAGCGGGATCTTTGAAGAGCATGGACAGATAATGTTTCAGGTCGGGACCCTTCTTCAGACTGATAGTGGTGGAGGAGGGAGAAAGCTGGAAGGGCGGTGGGGTCAGGGTAAAGCCTGGCTTGTAATTGGCCAGCTTCCAACCCCTCCCCACCACAATCAGCCTGAAAAACGGTCCCAAATCGAAAAGTCACCTATTCGTGTTCTCCAGAGATGCTGCCTGACCTGCTGAGTTACTCCAGCACTTTGCCTTTTTCGTATAAATCAGCATCTGCAGTTCCTTGCTGCATTAAATCTCCTATTTAATGCAGCATTGATGCCTGTTTTCTTGATCACTGTCCAGCAAAGAGAGTGAAAAGACAGTTTCACTGTCTGAATCTTCTTTAACCCAAGTGATAAGATTAGTTGCTCATAAGTGCCCGCAGTGTTACTGTTGTTAATGTGGATTCGGTAGAAAAGACTTGGCAAAAAAGATAGCGATTTCAACAGAGCAGGGAGCTGCAGCCAGAATGGCAGGCAATAGCATTATTTGTTGGGAAGCATCCCAGGAACACAGTTCTGCAGAATTCATCCAGCATAATTGACCCACTTAGATAATCTGTGTACCCATTTGTTCATGTGAGCACAATGTAAACTTAATTTCCTCTGTGAATTAATGAAGGCAATTCAACTTAATTCAAGAGATGCTGAATAATTTCTCATCTGTCATGTCAGAGTCTGAAGGAGAATTGTGAGGAGTTACTTAGTCTTAGCCGTAATTACCAACGTACATTGTGACTTGTTCTATGGATCTGTGTTAAACAAGGAGCGGCAGTACTGAAGCAGCCCAGTGACAGCAAAATAAATTCAGTGAGTGTGCGGAGGATAAGAAATGAAAGATAATGGATCCCAGTGCATTAACGTTGCACCTGATTGGGAAGAGGAACTCCGTGTACTTGAGTTTGCTGAAGACACAGAGGAAGGAAACCTTGGAGAAATAAAAAAAATATTTCCCAAATTTCATACATCAGAAGCAATGCAGAGAAGATTTGTTCCTGACATTAGAGGTTTGTGTAATGATTTGAGAGGACATTTTACAAAGCAACCTGTGATTGAAAAGAGAAAATGACAGAAACATTCAACAGATTGGTCAGCATCAGTGGGGAAGAAAATATTTTGTTAACATTTCGGATGAAAGATCCTTAATATGAATTGGAAAGGTGAGAGGGCTTTGGTGGCATAACGAGTAGTGCGACTGCTTCACAGTCCAGTGACCCGGGTTCAGTCCTGGCCTTCTGGTGCTGCGTGTTCTCCCTGTGACTTCGGCTGCTCAGGTTTCCTCCCTCAAAGGTGACCAGCGGTTAATTAGCCACTGTAGATTGCCGTTAATATGTAGATGCGTGTAGTGATAATGGTAGAAATTGAGGGGATTTGACGGGAATGTGGGATTTGTGTACATGGATGCTTGATGGCTGGCATGGATTCAATGGGCTGAAGGGCCTGTTTCTCTGCTGTAGGAGTCTGCCTGTCCACGTTAGGTTTAAGTGCAGAGAGGTGGGCGGAGGCGATGGATAGGACAAGATAAGATGAGGCCACATTCCACTCCTAGCCCTACTCTGACCTAGCTGTTTGTGATCTCCTGAGTAAGTTGCAGCTTCTGAACATGGATCTTGTATAGGAATAGAATAATGGTTCAGGCTCAAGTACATGCAAACAAATTTAGGACTGATTCGGAAGGTCCCTCACAAAGTATAATCAAAGTTGGAGTGATCTTTCAGCAAGTGAAAGTCTTGACTCAGCCTTTCTTTTCCATAACTAAGATGATGAAATAGATTATTTCACAGCTTATTTGACACTGTTCAATGTGCATTTCCAGTAGAGTGCAAATGGAATCAGTGCCATAAGAGGTCATGACTGCATTTTATAGTGAGAGAGAAGTGTTCAAGATACTGCTGCTAATCTGCAAACTTGGGACGAGCCCATTTTACACACAACTGCCAGCAGCTCTGGTATGAATCAGGTTGAGGCTCAATCCTCGGCTGATGCACCAGCGATAATGCAATGATTCAAATGATCTCGCCATTGCGTGGATCAGTGAGGAGTGAGCTGTTGAGTCCAATGGCTGTCTACGAGGGACTCTACTTCAAGTCTGGTCTCTACCTGAAACATCAACTGTCCATTTCCCTCCACGGATGCTGCCTGACCCACTGAGTTCCTCCAGCACTTTTTTTGCTCAAGATTCTGGGATCCGCTATTTCCAATATCTCCTTCTCTTCAATGCTTGTACATATTTGTGGAGAGATAATCACACTAAATAGTTTCAACGATATCTCTTCACTGAAAGTAGACACAATATGCTGGAGTAACTCAGCGGGTCAGGCAGCATCTCAGGAGAGAAGGAATGGGTGACGTTTTGGGTCGAGACCCTTGGAGACCATTACAAATCTCAAATTGTGGAGTGCAGAGGCAAATAAATAAATGATGGGTCTTTGTCACAAACATCATGGAGGGCACTGTATATACATTAACCCTTTGATATGCTAGTTGGTAGCCTTTTGATCAAAGTACATTATCAATATTACAGAAAATATAATGTTACGCTAATGATTTGCTTTCATGTCATCAGTCTACTTATGATCCCTTGATTCTTGATCATGCATTTTTCACAATTGCAAATAATTCACAATTAGACACAATAAATAGAAAGTGAATATAAGTGATTTGGATCATTGAATCAAGAGCTTACTTTCCTCTGTTTGTCTTTTACTCTGTTACCAACCCTCCCTTTTGTACCTAAGCCTGATTTAAGCACTGACCAATGTCTCTTAACAATGACCTGTGAGAGTGTCTTTCTTAATGACTTGCAAAGCTTCCTTTGTACATGGTGCATTTTATAGTTTTACTGTGTGAGAATCTTCAAATTGTGAGTCTCCCTGGGAAACTCCTTGATTCTGCAGTCTCATCCCCACACATTGAATACGAATAGTTGAAGAGCAAGTGTATGTGGTGTTGAAGCACACTTCTTGCAAGGTAATGTGAACACATCCCACTACTTTGAACCTGCATTTGTTGATCAAAAAGGATGTCTTTTAAGATCAGCAAAGGCATTACAACAAAGCTACATGCACGTGGAACTATGAAAAGTAACTTCTTTTGAAGACCATTTGTTGGGTTCAGAATTTTATATCTCTGAAGGAAGATTAGCACTTCCCGAGCCCACAATTATTTATTTGCTGGTTCGTTCTAAGCAAGGTTCCTCCATTGTCTTATGTAAGCATGCAGGTCTTGTGTGAGCATTGTTGGTGTTTGATGGTTGGTAGTTGCCATTAATCGGTTCTGTTTTCACCCAGCCTTCGTGTACTTCATTACTTTGCATGGCTAATCTGACAATTCTTTGAGCCTGAAGACGGGTCACAACCCGAAACGTCACCCATTCCTTCTCTCCAGAGATGCTGCCTGCCCCGCTGAGTTACTACAGCTTTTTGTGTCTATCTTTGGTTTTAAACCAGCATCTGCAGTTCCTTCCTACACAATTCTTTATGAGAGGAATTAAGGGGATGCCCAGTTAGATGAGGTATCGGACTGGCGATGACACCATTAAACAGTATTCCAGCATGGACCAGAATCTTCATGGCACTGCACGTAACCAATAATTATTGCCTTCCGAACTGAGAAATATTTGTTGAAATGTTGATAACTGTATATGAACTACAGGCACTACTGTCAGCTTTGGTTTGGAAAGGTTATAAACATGCTATCTTTTTTTGTGGTTCCAGTCATCAGTTTATGTGCGTGATGATACATGAAGTGTATGAGGCTGTTGATATTTGTAAATCATTCCTTCTAACCTTGCCCTGCTGCTCTTGGAGTGACTGATCCAACATCCCTGAGACACAATATATAATTGGTTCCCTTCAGGCAAAAATCAATGGGTTGAAACATGTCTTTGTGATTATTGTGGAAGAGAACCAATGGTGAGTTCCTCACTGCGGTTCAGCACATTGCTGACTTCTGCGCCCATGCATTGCCGAGTAGAAATCTGAACTCTAACCTCCAGCTCTGCTGCTCAAATGCAGTGTACATGGCTCAGCATTTGTGCTGTGCTGAAACTTACCTTGAAGCTTGTGAGTTTTGAGCCAACGTGACAATGACACAAAAGTTGAAGCTCACTTTTACAAACAAGACAATCAAACGTTTTATGACAACCTGGCTCATAGTAAATTGCAGCTTTATGAAATCATGAGTTGAAATGAATTACTTAATAAATCATGGATTTATGATGAGGTTTATTTTCTTGGTCACACATTATAGTGGTGGCACAAAAAGTTGAAATCAAGAATAAATCTCTTGAATGGTCTATAGTGTTAATACAATTGAAAATATTGCAATATACCTATGAAAGGTGTCTGAAGAAGGGTCTCGACCCGAAACGCCAGCCATTCCTTCTCTCCAGAGATGCTGCCTGTCCTGTTGAGTTACTCCAACATTTTGTGTCTATCTTTGCAATACACCTCGTCTATCTGGCAATGTAAAATGCTGCATTTGGCACCCTTTTGCATTTGTGAAGATTATGTTCACATTTTGAGATGGAATTTCTGTCAGTTGTAACCTTTCGTTAATATGGTATGATACAGGTTGCTGTGCGAGGGAAGATATCTAAAACTATCTAATATAATTTGCCACCGAGTCTAGGAACTTAACACTTGGTTTGTGGGAACACAAATTCCCACCGTGTAGGTCGTGGCAAGACTGTGATGAAAGGTACTTAGCACTTTCATGAAGAAGCATTCCCTTTGTGTTTAATGTGGAGAGCTTAATGTGTCAAATGGAGGCTTGTGCCAGCTAACACACTTTACATAGATATTCAAAACTGTTGTGGCGGGAGTGCATTCAAAATTTTCATCCCTCCTGTATTTTGTCATGTTCTAATATCCATGGGTAGATTTCCGACATTATGGTCATAATGTTTCCTACATTATGACTATTCGGCAATTGAGTCTTCTTGGGTGGAAAGTTCCAACAATTCAATATCCTTGAGTGAAGAACAGAAATGTTTCCTTTAAACATTTATGATACTATCCTTTTGTAATATCAACATTGTTTATCTACCAGTTTGTTAATTAACCAAGAGAATAATTCAGTGGCTTTTAAATACAAATTTAAACACCATTTTCTTTTAGGTTTTACAAAACAGCTGCATATTTTACATACTTTCCCGACCAAATTATTTATTTTCTTTTAATATCTTTCAGTATCTTAAAAAGTAGAACAAATTGAATTTAATTCTGCTTTAGTCCACATCAGCAAAGTGATAACAGTGAAAATAAAAAAAAACTAGATCTGCTGGAAATGTGAGATAAAATCAGAAAATGCTGGAAATACCCAGCAGGTCAGGATGCAAATGATGCTGCCTGATTTACTGACTGTTCACAGGGAAAGTGATAGAAGTGGTTTGTCAGCTTTGCCACAATGTGTGCTCACCAATAACATTCCAAAAATTCACAATCATACAAGAGCAGTAAATAATGGAGGAACAGCATCTCATATTTCGATTGGGCAGCTTAAAGCCCAGTGGTATGAATATTGATTTCTCTCACTTCAGGTAGCCCCGGCATTCCCTCTCTCTCCATCCCTCCCCCACCCAAGTCACAGTAGCTTCTCATTTTCACCCTACAAACAGCTTACAATGGCCCGTTTTCTTTATCATCGTTACTTTTTTGCATATCTTTCATTCATTGTTCTTTATCTCTCCACATTACCGTCTATATCTCTTGTTTCCCTTATCCCTAACCAGTCAGAAGAAGGGTCTCGATCCAAAATGTCACCCATTCCTTCTCTCCAGAGATGCTGCCTGTCCAGCTGAGTTTCTCCAGCTTTTTGTGTCTATCTTCAGTTTAAACCAGCATCTGCAGTTCCTTTCTACACAGTAAATAATCATCACCTGACTTAAATGGCCATCCCTTTACACTGATTCCTATTTTTATACTACTTCAGGAGAAACCTTCTCATAGCAACTAGTCCTTCAGAACCGTCTACGTTTTAATAGGAGAATGTAGCCTCAAACTACTCCCTTTTCCCTCGAGGCAAACTCTTCATCCCGTTCACCACTCTCAACTTACCTCAATGTTCCTTGCTGCAAAGAGAACAGGCTCAGGCTTTCTAGTTTAACCCTGTTGCTGAAATTCTTCATTCTTTGGAACCATTCCTGGACCACATAAATGTCTTTTAAACCTCTCTAGAAACCCAACCTTCGCATCCTTTCATAATTGAAATTAATACTCCATTTGTAGTCTAACCAGTGTTTTATAAATATTCGACATAACCATTGCGCTCAGTAATATTCGATGCCACGGTATGAAACCTAGGATCTGCATGCTAAACTGACAACATGTCCTGTCATCTCTCATTTAATAGCTTTCTTAATTTCATATGGAAAACTTTTAACATTGTTAAAAACAAAGCAAACTTGACAGATGTAGACCAAATAGTAATTGTTTAAGCTCTTCTTTTTAATCCCTACATCAAATCTCCAAAAGAGCACACAGTTAGCACATGAACATACATTTTCACATTGATGAATTCCCAGGAATGATTACATTTATTTCGGCAGTGATTGAACATGGATTAGTGTTTTCTGGAGTTTTAACCACAGCAATTGTCATTCCATCTCATTGCCTAGAATGAATAAAGAAAGTTTAACTATGCATCTGTGCTGAATTAAAGATGAAAATTGCTGTGAAGAATTGTGGCCAAAATGGTTCAACACGCTGACTTTTGGGAAAGCACTTTCAGGCTATTACAATACAATACAATATATCGTTATTGTCATTGTACAGGGGTACAACGAGATTGCTTCATTGCCCTCATTCCACTCTACGCATGGAACAACATCTCAATCATTTATCTGCATTTGGGAATGAGATGAATGCTGTTGCATTTTTGATAATTACACTACCTCAATCACATGACAGTCATTTGTTTCTTGATTTAGAAAATGACACAATTTGCAATCAATAGAAGCAGTTGGAGGCAATATGGTTGTTCAAATTCTTTTTGCCGTTCGGCTAAATCTTACATTGGTTCAATTTTCCTACCGCATCCTCAGCCTTCCTGCCATATCCCCACAGGCGTTCATTCCCTTAATTTCCTCAAGTATCTTTAAATCTGTCTGAAATATACATTATAATTTTCCATGTAATAATTGAGCAACCACATCTCGAGAGTAGAGAATTTCAACATCTTGCATCCAGGAAACAAATCATCACATCTCATTCCTAACTGGCTAACTTCACACCTAGAGAATATTACAGTTCCAGACTTGCCGGCTGGGGATAAATGCCACTCAGTTTCTACCTTGTTCATCTTCAGAATTTTTGCATGTTTCAATGAGATCATGACACAAATGACAGGCCATTTCTTCTATATTCTCGTAAGACAAAAGCCTGATTCTTGGAATCAAACTGGTAAATAATAACCTGCATTTCAGGAAAGTATATTTTTTATTAAAGAAGAAAACTATACACAACGTTCCCGATGTAGTCTTACTAATTCGTAATAAAACTTCTTTGTGTCTTTTATTGGGAGTAACTTGGGAGTAACTTGTGCGGCACGGTGGCGCAGCGGTAGAGTTGCTGCCTTACAGCGAATGCAGCGCCGGAGACTCAGGTTCGATCCTGACTACGGGCGCCATCTGTACTGAGTTTGTACTTTCTCCCCGTGACCTGCGTGGGTTTTCTCCGAGATCTTCGGTTTCCTCCCACACTCCAAAGACGTACAGGTATGTAGGTTAATTGGCTGGGCAAATGTAAAAATTGTCCCTAGTGGGTGTAGGATAGTGTTAATGTGCGGGGATCGCTGGGCGGTGCGGACCCGGTGGGCCGAAGGGCCTGTTTCCGCGCTGTATCTCTAAATCTCTAAAAAAGATAAAAATCTAAAAGAGCAATTTGCTGGAATAACTCATTGGGCCAGGCAGCATCTCTGGTAATCCCGCTGAGTTACTCCAACACTTCATGTCTATTTTTGTAAAGCAGCTTCTGCAGTTCCTTGTATCTCACTCCCAAAAAAGATAGTTTACTTTTTGGGATACAAACATAATATTTTTGTTTGACATTTAAACTTTTTGACATTATATTTGGAAACCATCATGGATAGAGTGCTTAAGGAGGTAGCCCCAGAAATAGTGGATGCATTAGTGATAATCTTTCAAAACTCTTTAGATTCTGGAGTAGTTCCTGAGGATTGGAGGGTAGCTAAGGAAACCCCACTTTTCAAAAAGGGAGGGAGAGAGAAAACGGGGAATTACAGACCAGTTAGTCTAACATCGGTAGTGGGGGAAATGCTAGAGTCAGTTATTAAAGATGGGATAGCAGCACATTTGGAAAGTGGTGAAATCATTGGACAAAGTCAGCATGGATTTATGTCTGACGAATCTTATAGAATTTTTCGAGGATGTAACTAGTAGAGTGGATAAGGGAGAACCAGTGGATGTGTTATATCTGGACTTCCAGAAGGCTTTCGGCAAGGTCCCACATAAGAGATTAGTATGCAAACTTAAAGCACACGGTATTATGGGTTCAGTATTGATGTGGATAGAGAACTGGCTGGCAGACAGGAAGCAAAGAGTAGGAATAAACGGGTCCTTTTCAGAATGACAGGCAGTGACTAGTGGGGTACCGCAAGGCTCAGTGCTGAGACCCCAGCTATTTACAATATATATTAATGATTTGGACGAGGGAATTGAATGCAACATCTCCAAGTTTGCGGATGACACGAAGCTGGGGGGCAGTGTTAGCTGTGAGGAGGATGCTAGGAGGCTGCAATGTGACTTGGATAGGTTAGGTAAGTGGGCAAATGCATGGCAGATGCAGTATAATGTGGATAAATGTGAGGTTATCCACTTTGGTGGCAAGAACAGGAAAGCAGACTATTACCTGAATGGTGGCCGATTAGGAGAAGGGGAGATGCAACGAGACCTGGGTGTCGTGGTACACCAGTCATTGAAAGTAGGCATGCAGGTGCAGCAGGCAGTGAAGAAAGCGAATGGTATGTTGGCATTCATAGCGAGGGGATTTGAGTATAGGAGCAGGGAGGTTCTGCTGCAGTTGTACAGGGCATTGGTGAGACCACACCTGGAGTATTGCGTACAGTTTTGGTCTCCTAATCTGAGGAAAGACATTCTTGCCATGGAGGGAGTACAGAGAAGGTTCACCAGATTGATTCCTGGGATGGCAGGACTTTCATATGAAGAAAGACTGGATAGACTCGGCTTGTACTCGCTGGAATTTAGAAGATTGAGGGGGGATCTTATAGAAACTTACAAAATTCTTAAGGGGTTGGACAGGCTAGATGCAGAAAGATTGTTCCCGATGTTGGGGAAGTCCAGAACAAGGGGTCGCAGTTTAAGGATAAGGGGGAAGTCTTTTAGGACCGAGATGAGAAAGTTTTTTTTCACACAGAGAGTGGTGAATCTGTGGAATTCTCTGCCACAGAAGGTAGTTGAGGCCAGTTCATTGGCTATATTTAAGAGGGATTTGATGTGGCCCTTGTGGCTAAAGGGATCAGGGGTATGGAGAGAAGGCAGGTACGGGATACTGAGTTGGATGATCAGCCATGATCATATTGAATGGCAGTGCAGGCTCGAAGGGCCGAATGGCCTACTCCTGCACCTATTTTCTATGTTTCTATATGTGACAAATCTTGCTGTTATCCAAAATCATTATAGAACAAAAGTTGAAAACAGTTTAAAAGATCAGTATAAGATGATTCGTACATCTGGGTGTGCAGTTTATGGCAGTCTGTGGGAGAGCTTCGATGAATCTCCAATCTGAAGTATTTATTTGTAACTATGGGGTGTTATTTAGAGTCCTACAGCGTGGAAAAGTGGTCCTTCAGCCCAATTCATCCACACCAAAATGCTCCATCTAAGCTAGTCCCATTTGCCTACGTCTGGCCCATATCACTCTAAACTTTTCCTATCCATATACCTATCCAAATGCCGTTCAAATATTATTTTAACTGCCTCAACAATCTCCTCTGACAACTCATTCCATAGCCACATCACCCTCAGTGTGAAAAGGTTGCCCCTCGGGTTCTGGTTAAATCATTCCACTCTCACTTTAAATCTAGCTCCTCTAATTCTTGATTCTATTACCTTGTAAAAGAAAACAATGTGCACCTTCATAAGGTCGCCCATTGGTCTCCTGCACAACAAGGAATAGAGTCCTAGCATTTCACTCTAGCTTGGGCCATCGAGTCCTGCCAACATCATTGTAAATCTTCTCTTCACTCTTTCCAGCTTAATGGCATCTTGCTATTAGAAGGGTGATATAACTGAACACATTCCTCAAAGTGCAGCCTCAGCAATGTATTGTACAACTATGACATAACATCCCAACTTCTATATGTTGTAGGAACTGCAGATGTTGGTTTAAACCAACGATAGACACAAAATGCTGGAGTAACTCAGCAGGACTGGCAGCATCTCTGGATAGAAGGAATGAGTGACGTTTCGGATCGAGACCCATTCAGACTGAAGAAGTGTGTCGACCCGAAACATCATCTATTTCTATTGAGAGATGTTGTCTGTCCCGCTGAGTTACTCCAGCATCTATACTTCTATATTCAATATCCTGACTGATGAAGGCCAGCGTCCCAAAAGCCACTTATGAGACGATACGATAAAACTTTATTCATCTGGAATTTAGAAGGATGAGGGGGGATCTTATTGAAACATATAAGATAATTAGGGGATTGGACACATTAGAGGCAGATAACATGTTCCCAATGTTGGGGGAGTCCAGAACAAGGGGCCACAGTTTGAGAATAAGGGGTAGGCCATTTAGAACGGAGATGAGGAAGAACTTTTTCAGTCAGAGAGTGGTGAAGGTGTGGAATTCTCTGCCTCAGAGGGCAGTGGAGGCCAGTTCGTTGGATGCTTTCAAGAGAGAGCTGGATAGAGCTCTTAAGGATAGCGGAGTGAGGGGGTATGGGGAGAAGGCAGGAACGGGGTACTGATTGAGAGTGATCAGCCATGATCGCATTGAATGGCGGTGCTGGCTCGAAGGGCTGAATGGCCTACTCCTGCACCTATTGTCTATTGTCTATTGTCTATCCCCGGCGGGAAATTTGTCTGCCGTCAGTCACAACACACAAGGTACACAAAAACTTGAAATTAAAAGTGAAAACAAAAAGAAAAAGACAAGCAACTGTTGGCTGGCTGCCGTGTGCACAGCGCCTTCACCGGAACAAATGAACAAACAATCACAGTCTGAAGAAGGGTGTCGACCCGAAACGTTGCCCATTCCTTCTCTCCTGAGATGCTGCCTGACCTGCTGAGTTACTCCAGCATTTTGTGAATAAATACCTCCGATTTGTACCAGCATCTGCAGTTATTTTCTTACACTAAACAATCACATTCAATCGCAATCGCTATCATACTTTATTCTCCAAGCATGTTTTGCAACATACGAGGAATGTCATTTGCCATACTGTCATAACAAACAAACACAGACTTATCCCCTGAGCAGAGGATTCTAAACTAGAGTGCCCTCCCCCAGGCCGGGTCCCCCATTGTTCTTCATGGTGGTTCCCCCCACTCTGGGACCCCATTATCTTTCCCTCCCCC
This sequence comes from Rhinoraja longicauda, assembly GCF_053455715.1. Taxonomy (NCBI): domain Eukaryota; kingdom Metazoa; phylum Chordata; class Chondrichthyes; order Rajiformes; family Arhynchobatidae; genus Rhinoraja; species Rhinoraja longicauda. Next base: position 9,889,084 of record NC_135993.1, read on the forward strand.
CTCACGCTCGTCGACCGCGAGGCCGCACCGCCACCGAGGCGCACATTGCTGCCGAGGCCCACGTAGCTGGTGAGTCTCCCGCTGCCACCGCCGAGGCTCCCATCGCCACCACCGCTGAGGCTCCTTCGGCCCAGACGGACCTCGTCGCCCGGCTTCTCTGCAATCCCCTGGAAGGCCTGTGGGGTGAGTCGGGCCTACCGGCGGCGTGTTCCGGTCTTCGGACGTCATTCTGGTCGGCGGCGTGGTTGTTTGGCGGGTGGTACGGGCGTGCACGGCTCGCCGGGACACTTCAACACATCTCTACCTGTGATGCTACTTTGGAGCTTCTGCTCTAGAACTACTATTCACCTTGAGGGTCCCACTCTGGTGTAACTTCCCAAAATGCAACATGTCACACTAATCTGAAATAAGTCTTATAAGAAATGTTGCCATTCCTCAGCCCATTTGCTAAGTGGATTCTGCTGTAATTTTTGATAAGCATCTTCACTATCTATCATACCATCTATTTTAGTGTCATCTGCCATCTTACTAATCATGCCTTGTACATGCTCATCTAAATCGTTGATATAGATGACAAACATCAATGAACCGAGCATAGGCCTCCAGTCTGAAAAATGACATCCCTCCGTAACCCTCTGCTTCTTTCTGTGAAGACAACTCTGTATCCAGTTACTTAGCTCTCCCTGGATGCCATGCGATCTAGCCTT